>NC_084570.2:18792500-18895000 GCF_033978685.3 Nerophis lumbriciformis | reverse complement strand
ATTTTTAGTAGGATAAAAGAAACTGTCATTGCTTAAAAAAATAATACTGAATTAAAAATAAATGATGGTATGAATTATAGATCTATTCAAGGCTCCAAATTCTTCCCATGAAATATTCCACTTTTAAATGTTTTTGGGAAAAATATTGCATATTTAAAACATTTTTTTGGTGGGATGTAAAAACAATAAAAATGTAATCGGTTCAAAAGATAATACATAATTAAAATAAATGGTGTTATTGACCTATTTAAAGCTTCAATTGCTTAACATCAAATATTCCACTTTGAAATATGTTTGGGAAAAATATTGCATATTTAAAAAAAAATGTTTTTTTAGTAAGATAAAAAAAAAATGTCATTGCTTAAAATAATAATACTGAATTTAAAATAAATGGTTTTATGAATTATTGACACATTCAAAGCTCCAAATACTTCACATGAAATATTCCACTTTGAAATATATTTGGGGAAAATATTGCATATTTAAAAGCATTTTTTAGTGGGATTTAAAAACAATACAAATGTCATTGTTTAAATAATAATAATTCAATAAAGTAAATTATGTTATGAATTATTGACCTATTTAAGGCCCCAAATACTTCACATCAAATAATCAAATTCAATAATGTTGGGGGGGAAAATATTGCATATTTTGTTAATTTTTTTAGTGGGATTCTTTTTTTCAACTGTAAATTTTCAAAAAAGAATAATGAATTAAAATCAATGTTATGAATTATTGATTTATTTAAGGCTCCAAATGCTTCCCATCAAATATTCCACTTTGAAATATTTTTGTGAAAAATATTGCATATTTTCTAAAAAAAAAAAAATTTTTTAGTAGGAAAAAAAAAACTGTCATTGCTTAAAAAAATAATACTGAATTAAAAATAAATGATGTTATGAATTATTGACCTATTCAAGGCTCCAAATTCTTCCCATTAAATATTCCACTTTTAAATATTTTTGGGAAAAATATTGCATATTTAAAAATTGTTTTTAGTGGGATGTAAAAACAATAAAAATGTAATTGCTTCAAAAAATAATATCCATCCATCCATCCATTTTCTACCGCTTATTCCCTTTGGGGTCGCGGGGGGCGCTGGAGCCTATCTCAGCTACAATCGGGCGGAAGGCGGGGTACACCCTGGACAAGTCGCCACCTCATCGCAGCAAAAAATAATAAATACTTTAAAAAAAAATGGTGTTATTGACCTATTTAAAGCTTCAATTACTTAACATCAAATATTCCACTTTGAAATATTTTTGGGAAAAATATTGCATGTTTAAAAAAAATGTTTTTAGTGGGATTTAAAAACAATAAAAATGTCATTGCTTAAAAAATAATAAATAATTAAAATAAATTATGTTATGAATTATTTATCTATTTAAGGCCCCGAATACTTCCCATTGAAATATTTTTGGGAAAATATTGCATATTTTCTAAAAACATTTTTTAGTAGGATAAAAAAAAAACTGTCCTTGCTTAAAAAATATAATAGTGAATTAAAAATAAATGGTGTTATGAATTATTGACCTATTTACAGCTCCAAATTCTTCCCATTAAACATCCACTTTGAAATATTTTGGGGAAAAATATTGCATATTTAAAACATTTTAGTGAGATTTAAAAATAGTAAAAATGTCATTGCTTTAAGAATAATAAATAATTAAATAAATTGTGTTATTGACCTATTTAAGGCTCCAATTACTTCACATCAAATAATATTGCATATTTTGTGCTTTTGCCACAAAAAAACGGGGTGTTGTAAGGGACAAGCGGTAGAAATATGGATGGATGGACTTATGAAAATGGCCCTCGCATGCCTAAATGAGTCCCTCAGTGGAACAAGTTTCACCTGGCCAGCTGGCCCCCTCCTTCCTGCACTAATCCCTTGCACGCGTGGACGTGCACATCATGTGCAGCAATGTCTGCGTGACTCCTCCCCCTCGCAGCAGACCCACTTCCTCACCATCCTCATCGCTCGGCCTGCGTCCAAGGCCGCCTGGCGCCGACTCCCTCATCCTACGCCACATCCGACCGGTACGCGGGGAGGACGTGGGAGTGCGAATGGGGGCCCGGGGGGCCTGGGGGGGATAGATGGCGCCAAAGGAGAGAACAGAGTGGGCTTTGTCCACGGCGGACAGCAAATTTTACGGCCATCATTTGCCACTCTCGCTCCTCAAAGAGCGGCGGACTGTGTGCGCCCGCCCAAACCCCAGAAGGACCTCTTTGCCTCCTTCCGAGAAGCACGCGGAGAACACAAACACGCAATTATCGCGCTCAGTGGGAGGGAAACTAAGATGGGGTCGGAGAGGAAGTAGATGTTTGGAGCTTGTCAGCGTTCGAGGTGGGGAGAGGAGCACAAACCTGGACTCCAGTAACTGGAGCAGTTATTTTCAAATAGTGGGGCGGGGGTGCTTTATCAGTATCACGCTTCAAAAAGCTGCGCACTACAGAACGTGCTCATTGTAGACCAGGGGAGTCAAACGTACGGCCCAACAGGTTTTATCCGGCCCGCGTGATGAATTTGCCAAGTATAAAAATTAGCTGCTTTTTTTTTTTTTTTTTTTACGTAATAAACTGCTGTTCTAAATGTGTCCACCAGATGTCACAATAGTAATTCTGTTAGGCAAGAAAACGGTTTTATACCAGGGCCAAGCAGGAGGTACACAGTAAAGGGGGACTGTGGCTCCTCCTCCTCGACCCACATGAAACTTAAAACCTGCCGTTTTATGTCTTCTGCTTCGAACACGTGGTTTTTTGGCACCCTTACTCCCCCAAAATGTCTCTGTCAAACACGAGAAAAGTGAACTTAACCCTTTTGAATAGTTTTTACCTCCGTTTCTTAGTTTGTTGAGTTAGCACTGGATTCAATCTCAGAAAAACTGTGATTTAAAGTTTAATCCTGGCTGAAACAAAGTCTAAGCTCATTGTGTTTTTGAAGCTGCACCAATTTCCTCAGAGTTTTCAACAAACTTCAAGTGTTTTGTTCAGAGGATTTTTTGTGATTTGTATGTTTTCATAATGTGCTTGTTCTATTTTTGGCCAAAGAAAACAACCTGGAGTTGTCTTTATTTTTAAGTTATCATGCCATGATTTTACCATTACAGCCCACTTGAGAATAGATTTTCCTCCATGCGGCCCCTGAGCTAAAATGAGTTTGACACCTGTGTTGTAGACAATCGACATGAATTCGGATTTACTTATTTTGTTAAAAAAAAAAAAAAAAAATCAGCTATTTGAATCTATTATTATTCATCGAGTTCATTTATTTACTTTTTTTGTTTAAAAATGTTAAGTTTGAGTAAGGATTTTTGTTTTTTTAATTTTGGGCAAATTAATGGACTTTAAATATTTTCTGTTACAGACTGAAAACACCTTAGTTAATGTTGCTGATCAGTTTACATGTATTATTATTTATTGAGTTTATTTATTTTCATGTTTTCAGTTTAGAATAATGTTAATAGTTTGAATACGGATTTATTTATTTTGGAAATCTTAGGTAAATAAAAGCACTTTAAATCTTTTCTGCCACAGACTAAAAACAGTTGAGTTAATGTTGCTGATCAATTTAAATGTATTATTCTTTTTTGAATTGATTTATTTTCATTTTTTAGTATCAAAAAAATGTTTATAGTTTGAATAGGGATTTTTAAATTTAGGCAAATTAATGCACTTAAAACACCCGAGTTAATGTTGCTGATCAATTTAAATTTATTATTATTTACCGAGTTTATTTTTATTTTTCAGTTTAAAAATGTTAGTTGTTTGAATAAGGTTTTTTTATTTTTACTTAGGCAAATTAATGCACTTATAACACCACAGAGTTAATGTTGCTGATCAATATGAATGTATTATTATTCATAAAGATAATTAAAAAAAATAAATTTTTATATAAAAAGATGTCTATACTTTGATTAAGGATTTAAAAAAATATATTTTAGGCAAATTAATGCACTTAAAACCCCTGAGTTAATGTTGCTGATCAATTTTAATTTGTTATTATTTATCAAGTTTATTTATTTTCATTTTTCATTTGAAAAATAATAATAGTTTGAATAAGAATGTATTTACTTTTTAAATTTTATACAAATTAATGCACTTAAAATATTTTCTGCTATGGACTAAACAAACTTGGGTTAATGTTGCTGATCAATTGAAATGTATCATTATTTATCAAGTTTATTTTTTTTCAGTGTCAAAAAAAATGTTTACAGTTTGAATAAGGATATTTGTATTTAGGCAAATTAATGCACTAATAACCCCTGAGTTAATGTTGTTGATCAATTTTAATTTATTATTATTTATCGAGTTTATTTATTTTTATTTTTTATTTTAAAAATAATAATAGTTTGAGTAAGAATTTATTTACTTTTTAAATTTTAGACACATTAATGCACTTAAAATCTTTTCTGCTATGGACTAAAATCAGTTGGGTTAATGTTGCTAATCTATTGAAATGTATTATTTATCGAGTTTATTTTCTTTTTAAGGGTCAACTTTTTTTTTATAGTTTGAAGAAGGATCTTTTTATTTAGGCAAATTAATGCACTTATAACACCTGAGTTAATGTTGCTGATCAATTTTAATTCATTAATATTCATCAAGTTTATTTATTTGTATTTTTTTAGTATCAAAAGATGTTTATAGTTTGAGTAATGATTTTTTTTATTTTAGGCAAATTAATGCACTTATAACACCTGAGTTAATGTTGCTGATCAATTTTAATTCATTAATATTCATCAAGTTTATTTATTTTTACTTTTTTAGTATCAAAAGAGGTTTATAGTTTGAATAATGATTTTTATTTTTTATTTTAAGCAAATTAATGCACTTAAAACCCCTGAGTTAATGTTGCTGATCAATTTTAATTTGTTATTATTTATAGAGTTTATTTATTTGTATTTTTCAGTTTAAAAATTGTAATAGTTTGAATAAGAATGTATTTATTTTTTTAATTTTATACAAATGAATGCACTTAAAATCTTTTCTGCTATGGACTAAAAACACTTGGGTTAATGTTGCTGATCAATTTAAATGTATTATTATTCATCAAGTTTATTTATTTAAATTTTTTTAATATCAAAAGATGTCTATAGTTTGAATAAAGATTTTTTATTTTATTTTAGGCAAATTAATGTACTTAAAACACCTGAGTTAATGTTGCTAATCAATTTTAGTTATTATTTATCAAGTTTATTTATTTTAATTTTTCAGTTTAGAAATGTTAATTTTTCAGTTTAAAAATGTTACTGTTTGAACAAGAATGTATTTACCTTTTTAATTTTAGCCAAATTAATGCACTTAAAAAATGTTCTGCTATGGACTAAAAACACCTGGGTTAATGTTGCTGATCAATTGAAATATATCATTATTTATCGAGTTTAGTTACTTTTATTTTTTTAGTATCAAAAGATGTTTATAGTTTGAATAAATATATATTTTTAAATTTTACGCAAATTAATGCACTTAAAACACCTGAGTTAATGTTGCTGATCAATTTTAATTAGGGATGTCCGATAATGGCTTTTTTGCCGATATCCGATATTGTCCAACTCTTAATTACCGATACCGATATCAACCGATACATATATATATATATATAGTCGTGGAATTAACACATTTTTATGCCTAATGTTGTTGTGATGCCCCGCTGGATGCATTAAACAATGTAACAAGGTTTTCCAAAATAAATCAACTCAAGTTATGGAAAAAAATGCCAACATGGCACTGCCATATTCATTATTGAAGTCACAAAGTGCATTATTTTTTTTAACATGCCTCAAAACAGCAGCTTGGAATGTGGGACATGCTCTCCCAGAAATAATCCTGATACTCACTACAACTATTGTTTTTCATTCTTGTTTGGTGTGGGTTCACAGTGTGGCGCATATTTGTAACAGTGTTAAAGTCGTTTATACGGCCACCCTCAGTATAACCTGTATGGCTCTTGATCAAGTATACTTGCATTCGCTAGTGCGTGTGTCAAGCCGTAGATAGTATGTGACTGGGCCAGTACGCAAAGGCAGCGCCTTCAAGGATTAATTGGCGCTCTGTACATCTTCCTGCGTCCTTGTACACAGCGGCGTTTTAGAAAGTCACAAATTTTACTTTTGGAAATCGATACCGGTAATCTTGAAACCGATACCGATAATTTCCGATATTGCTTTTTAAAGCATTTATCGGCCAATAATATCGGCGGTCCGATATTATTGGATATCCCTAATTTTAATTTATTATTATTTATCGAGTTTAATTATTTTAATTTTTCAGTTTAAAATTGTTAATAGTTTGAATAAGAATTTATTTATTTATTTAAATTTTAGACAAATGAATGCACTTAAAATATTTTCTGCTATGGACTAAAAACACTTGGGTTAATGTTGCTGATCAATTGAAATGTATTATTATTTACCAAGTTTCATTATTTTTATTTTTTTTTATCATCAAAAGATGTTTATAGTTTGAATAAAGATTTTATTTTTAATTTTAGACAAATTAATGTACTTAAAATCTTTTCTGCTATGGACTAAAAACACTTGGTTTAATGTTGCTGATCATTTTTAAGTTATTATTATTCATCAAGCTTATTTATCAAATTTTTTAGTATCAAAAGATGTTTATAGTTTGAATAAAGATTTTTTATTTTTATTTTAGACAAATTAATTTACTTAAAATATTTTCTGCTATGGACTAAAAACATTTGGTTTAATGTTGCTGATAAGTTTTTATTTATTATTATTTATCAAGTTTATTTATACAATATTTCAGTATCAAAAGATGTTTATAGTTTGAATAAATACTTTTTTTTGAAAATGTTACACATATTAATGGACTTAAACACCTGATTTAATGTTGTTGATCAATTTTAATTTATTATTATTTATCAAGTTTAATTATTTAAATTTTTCAGTTTAAAAATGTTAATAGTTTGAATAAGAATTGATTTACTTTTTAAAATTTTAGACAAATGAATGCACTTAAAATATTTTCTGCTATGGACTAAAAACACTTGGGTTAATGTTGCTAATCAATTGAAATGTATTATTATTTATTAAGTTTATTTATTAAATTTTTTAGTATCAAAAGATGTTTATATTTTGAATAAGGACTTTTTATTTAAATTTTTGGCAAATTAATGCACTTAAAACACCTAAATTCATTTTGATGATCAATTGTAATTTATTATTATTTATCGAGTTTATTTATTTTCATTTTTCAGTTTAAAAATGTTAATAGTTTTTGGTGCATTTACCTCCTGATGTGGCCTGAATCTGATGCCAAAAGATCAGATTTGAAGCACTTTGGAGCGTTTGGACTGGCAAAAAAACTCAGATCTGTGTCACTTAAGGGCAAAAAAAAGCGATTTGGTGTGCAGTGTAAACAGGGCCATAGTCTTATTTGCGTGCTATAAACCATTTTCACTTCTATAGTCGATTGTCAAAGGATCAAAAGGGGATCACAGGCCAAAAATGGCACAGAAGAAGTCTCTAACAAGCCAAATTAATGCGACTTCAATAGATTATAAGTACATATAATGATAATATAAATACCATTTTAATGCAAGTCAATGTTAGAAAGTAAATGTTGCATTTCTTCTTCACCAAAATACTCCAGTAAAAGTAAAAAGACATTTGGATTTGTCACTTTCTGTTTTTGTTTAAGCACATGGCTGCCACAGGAAGTTGTCTGTTGCTCCTAAAGACCCCTCAAAGATGCCAGTGTGCCTCACTCCACGCTGACAGCATCTCGCTCACACACGCACTGAAGAAGTCGGACTGTTTTCTTTATCAATCAAGCAGACATTCCAAGCTGAATGAATTCTGTTGCTGTTGGCTCGGGGCCAGCTGTGGTTCTTAAGACGCCTCACGCTGCGTTTTCCAGCCACGACTGGAGCCCCTCATCCCTTTAAGAGGATGCTGGGCCCAGTTTGGTAGTTTTCACCTTTAAAACCAGTACAATATACGTATGAAGTGAATTATATTTATATAGCGCTTTTCTCTAGTGACTCAAAGCGCTTTTACATAGTGAAACCCAATATCTAAGTTACATTTAAACCAGTGTGGCACTGGGAGCAGGTGGGTAAAGTGTCTTGCCCAAGGACACAACAGCAGTGACTAGGATGGCGAAAGGATCGAACCTGGAACCCTCAAGTTGCTGGCACGGCCACTCTACCAACCGAGCTACACCGCCCCGCCCCGCCGTGTGTGTATATATATATATATATATATATATATATATATATATATATATATATATATATATATATATATATATATATATATATATACAAACCCCGTTTCCATATGAGTTGGGAAATTGTGTTAGATGTAAATGTAAACGGAATACAATGATTTGCAAATCCTTTTCAACCCATATTCAATTGAATGCACTACAAAGACAAGATATTTGATGTTCAAACTCATAAACTTTATTTTTTTTTTGCAAATAATAATTAACTTAGAATTTCATGGCTGCAACACGTGCCAAAGTAGTTGGGAAAGGGCATGTTCACCACTGTGTTACACCTTTTCTTTTAACAACAATCAAACGATTGGGAACTGAGGAAAGTAAATGTTGAAGCTTTGAAAGTGGAATTCTTTCCCATTCTTGTTTTATGTAGAGCTTCAGTCGTTTACAGTCCGGGGTCTCCGCTGTCGTATTTTACGCTTCATAATGCGCCACACATTTTCGATGGGAGACAGGTCTGGACTGCAGGCGGGCCAAGACCGTACCCACACTCTTTTTTTACGAAGCCACGCTGTTGTAACACGTGCTGAATGTGGCTTGGCATTGTCTTGCTGAAATAAGCAGGGGCGTCCATGAAAAAGACGGCGCTTAGATGGCAGCATATGTTGTTCCAAATCCTGTATGTACCTTTTAGAATTAATGGTGCCTTCACAGATGTGTAAGTTACCCATGCATTGGGCACTAATGCACCCCCATACCATCACAGATGCTGGCTTTTGAACTTTGCGTCGATAACAGTCTGGATGGTTCGCTTCCCCTTTGGTCCGGATGACACAATGTCGAATATTTCCAAAAACAATTTGAAATGTGAACTTGTCAGACCACAGAACACTTTTCCACTTTGCATGAGTCCATTTTAGATGATCTCGGTCCCAGAGAAGCCGGCGCCGTTTCTGGATGTTGTTGATAAATGGCTTTCGCTTTGCATAGTAGAGCTTTAACTTGCACTTACAGATGTAGCGACAAACTGTATTTAGTGACAGTGGTTTTCTGAAGTGTTCCTGAGCCCATGTGGTGATATCCTTTAGAAATTGATGTCGGTTTTTGAAACAGTGCCGTCTGAGGGATCGAAGGTCACGGTCATTCAATGTTGGTTTCCGGCCATGCCGCTTACGTGGAGTGATTTCTCCAGATTCTCTGAACCTTTTTTTGATGATATTATGGACCGTAGATGTTGAAATCCCTAAATTTCTTGCAATTGCACTTCGAGAAACGTTGTTCTTAAACTGTTTGACTATTTGCTCACGCAGTTGTGGACAAAAGGGGTGTACCTCGCCCCATCCTTTCTTGTGAAAGACTGAGCATTTTTTGGGAAGCTGTTTTTGTACCCAATCATGGCACCTACCTGTTCCCAATTAGCCTGCACACCTGTGGGATGTTCCAAATAAGTGTTTGATGAGCATCCCTCAACTTTATCAGTATTTATTGCCCCCTTTCCCAACTTCCTTGTCACGTGTTGCTGGCATCAAATTCTAAAGTTAATGATTATTTGCCAAAAAAAAAAGTTTATCAGTTTGAACATCAAATATGTTGTCTTTGTAGCATATTCAACTGAATATGGGTTGAAAATGATTTGAAAATCATTGTATTCTGTTTATTGTCAGGTTCAAATACAGGACATCTGTTACACAAGACAAAAGGCAAGGAATCAAACAGAGACAGAATTCAATTTGGACTCAATTGAGGAGAGACGGCTTCAACCTGTAACCTCTTACAGTGTCTTAGCACGCTCTGACGAAGAAGGTTCTCGTCTCCTCTTTTAATTCAGATGTTCCAATGTTCACGCACCAACATATGTCACAATAGGAATGGGGAGGTATGTAAAACAGTCATTGTTTTTGGTCGCTTTGAAGTCCAAGAAGAGGACTTCTCGGGCTTGGCTCTTCCTGGATCCAGCTGGGGCAGGTGTTGGAGGACAATGGACAACCCCTCCCGTCTCCTGTCCACAGTGACTTCAAGAGGGCAGCGTCTCGTAAATAGCGTTGACCAAATAGTTGGAAGAGAGTTGGAGGACAATGGACAACCCCTCCCGTCTCCTGTCCACAGTGACTTCAAGAAGGCAGCGTGTCGTAAATAGCGTTGACCAAATAGAGGGAAGAGAGTTTGTGAATTACTTCAAAGAGAGTTCGTTTAACACTTCAAAGAGAGTTCCCCCAGGAGTTGAGCACATCCTGCCATCTGTCCGTGCTGAACTCACAGTGGCGTTTCCCGAGACTTCATCCTTTTGTTAGGCCTCGAAATACAGCATTCATAATACAACATTTGAAATACAGCATTCATAATACAACATTTCTTTTGTGATAACTTACAAACAATTATTCCAACATTTCCCCCCTGTTTATCGCAAAAACGTTCCCATAATCTCCTTATCCCTAATAACTTCTTCTTGCTATTTTCAGTTAATGGTTAATTTCCTTACGACAAAGTTATGTTTACACTCAGAGTTCAACATCAATTTTTCTCATTGTTACTCGGGTCTGGAAACAGATCAGGAACACCATCCAGGTAGGTATCCCCATCATCAAATTCATCTTCCTTATCGTCCGCCAGGAAGTGCATCTGAACAGCTTTATCATCTGCTGGGCTAATCGCTGTGGTAATCAGACGGTTAAACAGAGAACGCAGACAGGGAATACAACAACATCCACACAACGTCAGTATTGCTACAAACACGGCCATAGATACTAGAATTGATGATACCAAAGACTTGTATTTGCCGAAACCGTCCATCCACCCATCCCACATAGATGTATCTATGCCTGAGTGCTCTTTCATTTTACCGTTGAGGGTGCGAAGGCCTTCCAGTGCTTTGGTCAGGCTACCTTCTGCATCGGTGTTGTTTGGTATGAACGTGCAACACTGTTCACCAAATATTGCGCACACACCCCCTCTTTCCGCTAACAACATGTCCAGCGCCATACGGTTTTGAAAGGCCATAAGGGAGGTGGCGGCTAGTTGATCAGCGACTGCTTCAAGTCCAGCCTGTGTCCAATTTCCCAATCTCTGTACGTTGTAGTGGACATAGTTTATTCTGTCAACATTCTTGTTAATCGTACACCACCAGTAGACGGATGATTCAAATTCAGCTGCAACTTGATTTACCAATTTATAGTCGTCAGATACACCTCTTGGACACCCATCAATATAAGTTGGATCTACAACACTTTGTCAGTTTACATCATGTCTAATTATTTTCCAATGTTCAGATATCAAACTGTTCAGGCATGTTAACAATTCTTGTACAAATATTGATACTTTTACTATGTGTATGCAGTTATCTGATGATACGTTTCCTAACTGTTGTACAGAGCCTTGCATGTTAATGCAGGTATAATTAGCTTTTTTCACATATTTATCAAATATTGGTTTCTGTTTTGTCTCTTTAGCTACAGGGTCAATTTTGTTTTGCTCATTACTTCAATTCAACTTTTTTTTGACTCATCTTGAGTAATTGTCTGGGCTTATACATACAACACAATCAGTTTTTGTAGCCTTTCCCACTTGCTCCGCCATAAGGAACAAATTAATTACCAAAACAGGAACCAATTATTATCAAACTTTGACACACCATCAAATGGTATGCTTACAACTTTGTCACAGTGGAATTTGTAGTGTGCTAGTTAACATGTCCCTTTGATAACACAAATACAATTCCAAATACTTTTTTTCCATTATATGACCTTTTTAAATACAATCCCAAATACTTTTTCCCATTACTGTTTTTCTGGCATGGGTTTTCTGGCATTTTTTTTTCACTAATGGGGTTACTCCGAATCCTCCCATTGCCCGTCTTCTAATACGACCTCCCCTGTGAGTGTATTTTACTTCTTGATTCTGCCAGTGGTTTGGGTTTACTATGGGTGCAGTATCATTTTGTTTCCTGAGTTCTACATTTTACTCAGATTCCCAAGTGAACCATATTAGGGGGGCAGGGCCGACCAGTACCAATATCGTTAACCCGTATGTTATGGACCGTCTGAGCCATTGGGGTGTCATTTCTGCTGATTCACTCCTCTACCAAGGTCAGTGGTTTGGCTCAACTCTAGTCATCGTGTGCGTCCACACTATTACCAGACTTTGCTTCCCTTTCCTTATTGGATGATTCAACAGAAATGATCTTTTTACAATGTACTAAGTGTACCCAGGTTGGTCTTTCCACTATCTTTCAAATGGTGTTAGTCCTGTTGTACTTGTAATGTTAATGTACATTTTTACTAAATATTTGCATAATGCTTTTGCTACTGTCAGCACATCTGCTTTTCCTTTAGGAAATATTTCTAACTACTTTGAAAATGCATCTACTATGACCAGACAATAATGTTTTCCTTCACTCTTATTTAGTTAATTGCATAGATGTTTTATACAATTTTTTTTTATAAGAATTAAACTATAGGAAGTATAGTACTTCTGTATAAGGGCATTCATATCCCTCCTGTTGAGCCATGAGTTCAACCATGGCTCAAAACTGCTGCTCACTTATACCGATTTTTCTTTGTAAGATTGGTTTATTGTCTGGACATACATAGATGTCTTTTTTGTTCAACATCATCCTCATAATTTCTTTGTATTCCTTTCATTGCTTGTCTCAATATATTGGTCAACTTGTTTTTGTAGTTCTTACAGCGTTTTTCAGCATTCTCTGTTCTTGATTTGATAAACGCCTTACAAAGTCTATTTTTCTTTTTACATGCATTTTTCAAACTGTTTATCATCCAAGGTGCATTATTTTGCCTTTGTTTAGATCTGCATGGAACCTCAGGACAATGCTTGTTATACAGAGTAATATAATGTTTACGAAAAGAATCATAGACCGTGTTTATATCGTCTGTATACACCTCTTCCCACTCTTGTTTTAATAGGTCATACCTGAAGTTGTTAATATGATTGACACTTCTTTTCCTCTTAAGTATTTGATGATATGCTCTTTTAGGGAATTGATAGTCAAATATTGCAAATATAGGCAGATGATCACTTATGTCATTTATCACTAACCCAGTAGTGATGTGAATCCCTAAAACATTTGTAAAGATTTTGTCTATTAAGGTTGCACTAGTTGTGGTTATTCTACTAGGCTTTGTAATTAATGGGTACAGCCCTTTTTCATATAATATCTCTACAAAATCTGATGTTTGTTTATGTGAATCTACCTTTAGAAGATCAATATTATAATCTCCACAAATTACGATAGTCCTATTTTTATTTAGACCATTAATCATTTCCCCTAATTTATCCATAAAGATTTCCACTTTTGATCCTGGTTTTCTATATACACATGTAACAACAATGTTTCTGTTTTGTTCTAATTCTATCTCAACAGCTACACACCCCATTAACACATGTATGGCCATTATCATACATTTAACTGGTCTGCATTTAGTTCATTATATACATAGAGGGCCACCCCTCCTCCAGTCCTATTGTCTCTGCTAGTGACATACAGATCATAGTCCTTTAATTTCAGATCAACCTCCTTGCCTTTCTTTATCCATGTTTCAGATAAAGCAATTACCTTAAATCTACCTTTAAGCGACTCCAAAACATTTTTGATTTTAGAAAAGTGTTTTGTTAGACTTCTACAATTAAAATGAATCAAATAAAATGTATTTTCTATGCCTACGTCATCAAGTTGTTCCTCAGTATAATATTGGAAGAATCCTTGATATGCTTAAATATATGAGTCTTTGGATGCACTTCATTATCAAAATCAAATGTGTATCCATTTCTCTTTCTCTTTTGGAGTACTTTGTTGTTGCATATCTTTCAGTATATCATGCGCTAGTTTGTAGTTTGAAATATGTATTTCCTTTTCTGTTGCTTGTTTTGCTGTTTTGTCAGCAAACACATTTCCTATTGATACTGTGTCTGTTCCTTTGGTGTGTGTCGCACATTTGCATATTGCTATTTTAGCTGGTAGCTGTACTGCTTCTATTAATTCTTTTCTCTCTCTTTTTTTTTTTATTTTTTTTTTTAATCAGTTCTCCAATGTGTTACAGATTTTCCTGTTGACTTTATCATTCCTATATTTTGGCTATCTTTATATATATTGTGACCGTTTGATCTTTCATTAATTTACATGCTTCTATTAGTGCTTCTAGTTCTGCCGCTTGCATTGAGCAATTTGATGGTCATTTGATAGCTTTCAAAATTTTCGTTACTGTAACAATCGCACATTCTGTTCTATTTTTATTTCACAGAATGCTGCTTTAGCTTCTGAATTCCACTCTACAGATGATTTAATTTTTTCATTAATTTACTTAAAGGAGCTACTATTTCAGCATAATTTGGTATTCAACTTCTACAATAATTCGTTAATCCTAGAAATTATATCATTTGCTTCTTTATTTGTGGTTTTTCTACTTGTCGTACTTAGTTTTCTATTTTCCACAATAGTGCGTCCATTTTTGTTTAGAGAACGTTCTAGATTCTTTACTTCTCTTTTGCATAATTGTATTTTTATTTTGCTTATTTTGTGTCTTTCATTATGTAGATTATTTAATAACGCTAATGTTATTTTTCCTCCTAATTCAAATGTTATACATATTACTTTATGCATTTTTTAAGTAACATTTTAAACTCACTTAACTGTCTATATGCCACTTAATCTATACTTTTAAACTCTGAATTTACATTCTTCCCATTGTTTATATTTTTATTTGCAATTATTATTCAATAATATTTAAAGCAATCAGTTGTCTATCGCTAGCTGATAGTTTTCCTGATTGCCATACCTCCTTATTTATTTTATGTTATGTCCTTATCTTATCTTAGCTCAACACTCAGATGTATGGTGTTGCAAATGTCTAAAACATAATCTAACTTAAGAATGTTATACTACACTTCAAAGTTAAACCTACTTTAAATTTACATGTAATAAATTCACTTCCACACCTCCCCCACTGCGCCACGCACACACACACACACACACACACACACAAGGTGGTGTGTGAGGGCGTGAGTGCACTTCTTAGGGCAAAGGTCAGCAACACTTGAAGAGATTTCTCTTCTTTTTTTTTTCTCTCTCTCTTCTTTCCTCAGCTAATAACCATGTAACCCACTTTATCATTTTATCATACTATACATCTCAACTCTTATTATAGTTATTAATCTAGGTTTTTATTTGTTCCATTATTGAATTATACATATATATATTTGTATATATAAAAGCGCTCTTTATATATCCAAACATACATGTATATCTTCAGTCTACCTTTTCTTCATCTCTTATTTCAATACCCCCATTATCTCTCTTTCGCATTAGTTTATTTCATTTTGCATTAATTCTTATTGATTTTTCCCCATTTCTTCATTTATTTTTACTTTTCTCTCACTTCAGCACTTTGAGATTTTTCTCATATTTGCTTTTTCCTTTATGTTTGTTTATGGATATTACGGATTCCAGTTTTTGCGGTTCCGTTTACCTGCAGTCTTTTGGCCTCTTCAGTTTTTATCTTAATTCAGTTTTTATTTAAAATTTTAATACTCACGGACGTTGGACTCCGACTTCCCTCTAATTTGGCCTTTTTACCTGTTATTTACAGGGTTTGTTTTACCTGTTAGAGCCTAGAATTTACAGGGTTTGTCTATGCGTCGTAACCCTCAGTCACACGCTTTCTCTCAGTCGTTTCTTTCTTCGTCAATTTAAAACGTACTCACTGCTCTCTGCCTTCCTTCCTGTTGTCCTCGGATTTTCCGTCAATCTTTCAATTCCAGCCCGAAATGAAGAAAAAGCAGTTCCTCAATCAGGATTTGGTTGCCATGGTCCTCTGGTTTCACTCACTCATGCTGGAATCGTCAGACGTGTTGGAATCCGGCTCGAAGGACCAATTAGATGTCAGGTTCAAATACAGGACATCTGTTACACAAGACAAAAGGCAAGGAATCAAACAGAGACAGAATTCAATTTGGACTCAATTGAGGAGAGACGGCTTCAACCTGTAACCTCTTACAGTGTCTTAGCACGCTCTGACGAAGAAGGTTCTCGTCTCCTCTTTTAATTCAGATGTTCCAATGTTCACGCACCAACATATGTCACAATAGGAATGGGGAGGTATGTAAAACAGTCATTGTTTTTGGTCGCTTTGAAGTCCAAGAAGAGGACTTCTCGGGCTTGGCTCTTCCTGGATCCAGCTGGGGCAGGTGTTGGAGGACAATGGACAACCCCTCCCGTCTCCTGTCCACAGTGACTTCAAGAGGGCAGCGTCTCGTAAATAGCGTTGACCAAATAGTTGGAAGAGAGTTGGAGGACAATGGACAACCCCTCCCGTCTCCTGTCCACAGTGACTTCAAGAAGGCAGCGTGTCGTAAATAGCGTTGACCAAATAGAGGGAAGAGAGTTTGTGAATTACTTCAAAGAGAGTTCGTTTAACACTTCAAAGAGAGTTCCCCCAGGAGTTGAGCACATCCTGCCATCTGTCCGTGCTGAACTCACAGTGGCGTTTCCCGAGACTTCATCCTTTTGTTAGGCCTCGAAATACAGCATTCATAATACAACATTTGAAATACAGCATTCATAATACAACATTTCTTTTGTGATAACTTACAAACAATTATTCCAACATTTATATTTACATCTAGCACAATTTCCCAACTCATATGGAAACGGGGTTTGTATATATATATATATATATATATATATATATATATATATGTATATACGCACGCACGCACGCACGCACGCACGATGGTAGTATATATGATAGTATATATCTGTATCATAAATCAACTTAAACAAGTTGAAAAACGTATTCGGGTGTTACCATTTATTGGTCAATTGTACGGAATATGTACTTCACTGTGCAACCTACTAATAAAAGTCTCAATCAATCAAAACGCACGCACGCACGCATGCAAACACACACACACACACACACACACACACACACACACACACACACACACATATATAGTCACTTTCACCTCACTCTCTCGGCTCCCGTCTCCTCCAACGTCTCACCCTTCCTTCAAGCTCGCTTCTATAATCAGTAGTTCATCCTCAGTATATTCAGCTTCAAAAATATAAGATTGTAAATTCTCATTTGTCCAAAAATAGTTTGCCATGAATAGAAAACACACACGCATTTGTTTGCGGAAGTAGGAACGCACTTTTATTGCCATAAGTCGGACGTGCGCTGCTATGGAAACAGAAATCAATGCGCTGAAGAAATCAACATTGTGTGTTCTAATGTCCACACAACTAAATGAATCTGTCAGCATCACCTCCATGGGGGAATGTCACATATGAGCAGGTAGCAGGGCGGATCAATAGGAAAGCAAAGCACAACCTCCCTGCTTTTGAAAAAGGGAAAAAGGATGAATGCATGCCCGGCTAAAAAAACGGGACAAAAACAGTCCAGTCTTTGTCATTCAAAGTGATGCTTTTAACTCTTTGCGCTCCCTCTTCCTAACGTGCCCCCCGTCCTCCTCATTCACAGAAGAGACAATGGTCGCAGAGAGGAGGCCTGCGACCGGCGAGATAAAGACCAAAGACAGGATGGAGTCCCCCTTTTCTCCCTCTAATGGGATTCCGCCCGTTTCCATCAGCCGACACGGACGTAAAAGGGGTGAAAGTTGAATAATTGCGTAAAGTAACCTCCACGCTCGTTTATCGGAAAGTTTTTTGTGTATAAAGTAAAAAAAAAAAACTGGCAGCTAATTCATCAGAATTTCACTGTATATAAAATTCACGATGGTTTCTACAACATTTTACAGTAAATGGGAAAACAGTACCACTGGTAACTGAGTTGCCAGTTTTTCATCGTAAAACTGTGCTATCGTTTTTCCATTTCCAGTAATTCACCGTAAAAAAAAACTTTAGATTTTTAACGATTCACATTTTTACTAAATTTTGATTTAGGTAAAAATCAAAATTTTTACCTAAAATTTAGTTTTTTAATGATATTAAGGTAAATGGAAAAACAGAACCACTAGTAACTGAGTTGCCAGTTTTTTATCGTAAAACTGTGCTACCGTTTTTCCATTTCCAGTAATTCGCCGTAAAAAAACTTTTGATTTTAAGGTAAAAAACTGGCAAATTCGGTTATCAAATTTTTTACGTAAAATGTACGTTTTTTTTTCATGATATAAATGATATAAATGGAAAAACAGTACCACTGGTAACTGAGTTGCCAGTTTTTTATCGATAAACTGTGCTACCATTTTTCCATTTCCAGTAATTCACCGTAAAAAAAAACTTTAGATTTTAAGGTAAAAAACTGGCAACTCAGTTATCAAAATTTTTACCTAAAATGTACAGTTTTTTTAATGATATTTAGGTAAATGGAAAAACAGTACCACTGGTAACTGAGTTGCCAGTTTTTTATCGTAAAACTGTGCTACCATTTTTCCATTTCCAGTAATTCACCGTAAAAAAAACCTTTAGATTTTAAGGTAAAAAACTGGCAACTCAGTTATCAAAATTTTTACCTAAAATGTACAGTTTTTTAATGATATTAAGGTAAATGGAAAAACAGTACCACTGGTAACTGAGTTGCCAGTTTTTTATCGTAAAACTGTGCTATTGTTTTTCCATTTCCAGTAATTCGCCGTAAAAAAACTTTCGATTTTAAGGTAAAAAACTGGCAAAATCGGTTATCAAATTTTTTACGTAAAATGTAGGTTTTTTTTCATGATATTAAGGTAAATGGGAAAACAGTACCACTGGTAACTGAGTTGCCAGTTTTTTATCGATAAATTGTGCTACCGTTTTTCCATTTCCAGTAATTCACCGTAAAAAAAACTTTAGATTTTAAGGTAAAAAACTGGCAACTCAGTTATCAAAATTTTAACGTAAAATGTACAGTTTTTTTCTCCATGATATTAAGGTAAATGGAAAAACAGTACCACTGGTAACTGAGTTGCCAGTTTTTTTATCGTAAATCTGTGCTACCGTTTTTCCATTTCCAGTAATTCGCCGTAAAAAAACTTTCGATTTTAAGGTAAAAAACTGGCAAATTCAGTTATCACATTTTTTACGTAAAATGTACAGTTTTTTTCATGATATTAAGGTAAATGGGAAAACAGTACCACTGGTAACTGAGTTGCCAATTGTTTATCGTAAAACTGTGCTACCGTTTTTCCATTTCCAGTAATTCACCGTAAAAAAACCTTTAGATTTTAAGGTAAAAAACTGCCAACTCAGTTATCAAAATTTTAACGTAAAATGTGCAGGTTTTTTTTCATAATATTAAGTTAAATGGGAAAACAGTACAACTGGTAACTGAGTTGCCAGTTTTTTATCGTAAAATTGTGCTACCGTTTTTCCATTTCCAGTAAATCGCTGTAAAAAACCTTTCGATTTTAAGGTAAAAAACTGGCAAATTCGGTTATCGAATTTTTTACGTAAAATGTACAGTTTTTTTCATGATATTAAGGTAAATGGGAAAACAGTACCACTGGTAACTGAGTTGCCAGTTTTTTATCGTAAAACTGTGCTTCCGTTTTTCCATTTCCAGTCATTCGCCGTAAAAAAACTTTAGATTTTAAGGTAAAAAACTGGCAAATTCGGTTATCAAATTTTTTACGTAAAATGTACGGTTTTTTTTTCATGATATTAAGGTAAATGGAAAAACAGTACCACTGGTAACTGAGTTGCCAGTTTTTTATCGATAAACTGTGCTACCATTTTTCCATTTCCAGTAATTCACCGTAAAAAAAAACCTTTAGATTTTAAGGTAAAAAACTGGCAACTCAGTTATCAAAATTTTTACCTAAAATGTACAGTTTTTTTAATGATATTTAGGTAAATGGAAAACAGTACCACTGGTAACTGAGTTGCCAGTTTTTTATCGTAAAACTGTGCTATCGTTTTTCCATTTCCAGTAATTCACCGTAAAAAAAAACTTTAGATTTTAAGGTAAAAAACTGGCAACTCAGTTATCAAAATTTTTACGTAAAATTTAGTTTTTTAATGATATTAAGGTAAATGGAAAAACAGAACCACTGGTAACTGAGTTGCCAGTTTTCTATCGTAAAACTGTGCTACCGTTTTTCCATTTCCAGTAATTCGCCGTAAAAAAACATTTGATTTTAAGGTAAAAAAACTGGCAAATTCGGTTATCAAATTTTTTACGTAAAATGTACGGTTTTTTTTTCATGATATTAAGGTAAATGGAAAAACAGTACCACTGGTAACTGAGTTGCCAGTTTTTTATCGTAAACTGTGCTACCATTTTTCCATTTCCAGTAATTCACCGTAAAAAAAAACCTTTAGATTTTAAGGTAAAAAACTGGCAACTCAGTTATCAAAATTTTTACCTAAAATGTACAGTTTTTTTAATGATATTTAGGTAAATGGAAAACAGTACCACTGGTAACTGAGTTGCCAGTTTTTTATCGTAAAACTGTGCTATCGTTTTTCCATTTCCAGTAATTCACCGTAAAAAAAAACTTTAGATTTTAAGGTAAAAAACTGGCAACTCAGTTATCAAAATTTTTACGTAAAATTTAGTTTTTTAATGATATTAAGGTAAATGGAAAAACAGAACCACTGGTAACTGAGTTGCCAGTTTTCTATCGTAAAACTGTGCTACCGTTTTTCCATTTCCAGTAATTCGCCGTAAAAAAACATTTGATTTTAAGGTAAAAAAACTGGCAAATTCGGTTATCAAATTTTTTACGTAAAATGTACGTTTTTTTTTTCATGATATTAAGGTAAATGGAAAAACAGTACCACTGGTAACTGAGTTGCCAGTTTTTTATCGTAAACTGTGCTACCATTTTTCCATTTCCAGTAATTCACCGTAAAAAAAAACTTTAGATTTTAAGGTAAAGAACTGGCAACTCAGTTATCAAAATTTTTACCTAAAATGTACAGTTTTTTAATGATATTAAGGTAAATGGAAAAACAGTACCACTGGTAACTGAGTTGCCAGTTTTTTATCGTAAAACTGTGCTATCGTTTTTCCATTTCCAGTAATTCGCCGTAAAAAAACTTTCGATTTTAAGGTAAAAAACTGGCAAAATCGGTTATCAAATTTTTTACGTAAAATGTAGTTTTTTTTTCATGATATTAAGGTAAATGGGAAAACAGTACCACTGGTAACTGGGTTGCCAGTTTTTTATCGTAAATTGTGCTACCGTTTTTCCATTTCCAGTAATTCACCGTAAAAAAAACTTTAGATTTTAAGGTAAAAAACTGACAACTCAGTTATCAAAATTTTAACGTAAAATGTAGTTTTTTTTAATGATATTAAGGTAAATGGGAAAACAGTACCACTGGTAACTGAGTTGCCAGTTTTTTATCGTAATACTGTGCTACCGTTTTTCCATTTCCAGTAATTCACCGTAAAAAAACCCTTTAGATTTTAAGGTAAAAAACTGGCAACTCAGTTATCAAAATTTTTACGTAAAATTTAGTTTTTTAATGATATTAAGGTAAATGGAAAAACAGAACCACTGGTAACTGAGTTGCCAGTTTTCTATCGTAAAACTGTGCTACCGTTTTTCCATTTCCAGTAATTCGCCGTAAAAAAACTTTTGATTTTAAGGTAAAAAACTGGCAAATTCGGTTATCAAATTTTTTACGTAAAATGTACGTTTTTTTTTTCATGATATCAAGGTAAATGGAAAAACAGTACCACTGGTAACTGAGTTGCCAGTTTTTTATCGTAAACTGTGTTACCATTTTTCCATTTCCAGTAATTCACCGTAAAAAAAAACTTTAGATTTTAAGGTAAAGAACTGGCAACTCAGTTATCAAAATTTTTACCTAAAATGTACAGTTTTTTAATGATATTAAGGTAAATGGAAAAACAGTACCACTGGTAACTGAGTTGCCAGTTTTTTATCGTAAAACTGTGCTATCGTTTTTCCATTTCCAGTAATTCGCCGTAAAAAAACTTTCGATTTTAAGGTAAAAAACTGGCAAAATCGGTTATCAAATTTTTTACGTAAAATGTAGTTTTTTTTTCATGATATTAAGGTAAATGGGAAAACAGTACCACTGGTAACTGAGTTGCCAGTTTTTTATCGTAAATTGTGCTACCGTTTTTCCATTTTCAGTAATTCACCGTAAAAAAAACTTTAGATTTTAAGGTAAAAAACTGGCAACTCAGTTATCAAAATTTTAACGTAAAATGTAGTTTTTTTTAATGATATTAAGGTAAATGGGAAAACAGTACCACTGGTAACTGAGTTGCCAGTTTTTTATCGTAAAACTGTGCTACCGTTTTTCCATTTCCAGTAATTCGCCGTAAAAAAACCTTTCGATTTTAAGGTAAAAAACTGGCAAATTCGGTTATCAAATTTTTTACGCAAAATGTACAGTTTTTTTCATGATATTAAGGTACCGTATTTTCCGCACTATAAGGCGCACCTAAAAACCACAAATGTTCTCAAAAGCTGACAGTGCGCCTTATAACCCGGTGCGCTTTATATATGGATAAATATTAAGATTAATTTTCATAAAGTTTCGGTCTCGCAACTTCGGTAAACAGCCGCCATCTTTTTTCCCCGTAGAAGAAGCGCGCGGTGGATGCTGGGATATGTGACGTTTCATTTCCATTTGTGTGTTTATGTAAAGACCCCAAAATGGCTCCTATTAAGTGTGTTGTCTGTCTAATTATAAATAATGCAGACGAGGCGTGTTAACTGAGTTCTCAACGTTTACTCACAGCGTGCTCATAACCACATTCTAACTCCCAGCATACAACAACGCTTCTCAGGGCTACCGCGCATGCTCGTCACTATCGTTGCATGCTGGGTAGTGTAGTTGTTATATTTGCTAGCTCATAACATCACATTAAGAGACACGCTTACGCGCTTAATTCAATACTCGCCGTCATTCCGGGTGGATTGACAAAAGACCTCCAGCCGCTAGATATTGGTGTCAACAGGGCATTCGAAGCTAGACTGCTAACTGCGTGGGAACAGTGGATGACAGAAGGCGAACACACGTGACGTTCACCAAGACAGGGAGGCAGGGAGACAGCGCCAGACGACATTTTGGATCCCACATTCGCCCAACTTTTCAATTCGGACAACGAAGGAGAATAATTCGAGGGATTTATGAATGAAGAATAACTTCAGAAAGTGAGCGTTATGTTTATTTTGTGTGTTGTGACATTAACGTTCGAGCAACATTATGTTGCTATTGCTCTGCACTATTTTGAATTTTACTATGTTTGTGATTGCACATTTGCGTACATTTTGGGAGTGAACAGAGTTGTTAGAACGCTGGTTTTTAATATATTATTAAAGTTTGACTGACCTATCTGACTGTTTTTTTTGACATTCCTTTAGCGCAGTTAGATGCGGCTTACAACACCGGGCGGCTTATAGGTGGACAAAGTTTTGAAATATGCCGTTCATTGAAGGCGCGGCTTTTAACCCAGGGCGCCTTATGGTGCGGAAAATACGGTAAATGGAAAAACAGTACCACTGGTAACTGAGTTGCCAGTTGTTTATCATAAAACTGTGCTACCGTTTTTCCATTTCCAGTAATTCACCGTAAAAAAAACCTTTTGATTTTAAGGTAAAAAAACTGGCAAATCAGTTATCAAAATTTTAATGTAAAATGTACAGTTTTTTTCATAATAATAAGGTAAATGGGAAAACAGTACCACTGGTAAATGAGTTGCCATTTTTTTATCGTAAAACTGTGCTACCGTTTTTCCATTTCCAGTAAATCGCCGTAAAAAACCTTTCAATTTTAAGGTAAAAAACTGGCAAATTCGGTTATCAAATTTTTACGTAAAATGTACAGTTTTTTTCATGATATTAAGGTAAATGGGAAAACAGTACCACTGGTAACTGAGTTGCCAGTTTTTTATCGTAAAACTGTGCTACCGTTTTTCCATTTCCAGTCATTCGCCGTAAAAAAACTTTAGATTTTAAGGTAAAAAACTGCCAACTCAGTTATCAACATTTAAACGTAAAATGTACAGTTTTTTTCATGATATTAAGGTAAATGGAAAAACAGTACCATTGGTAACTGAGTTGCCAGTTTTTTATCGTAAAACTGTGCTACAGTTTTTCCATTTCCAGTAATTCACAGTAAAAAAACCTTTTGATTTTAAGGTAAAAAATCTGGCAACTCAGTTATCAAAATTTTAACGTAAAATGTACAGGTTTTTCATAATATTAAGGTAAATGGGAAAACAGTACCACTGGTAACTGAGTTGCCAGTTTTTTATCGTAAAACTGTGCTACCGTTTTTCCATTTCCAGTAATTCGCCGTAAAAAAACTTTTGATTTTAAGGTAAAAAACTGGCAAAATCGGTTATCAAATTTTTTACGTAAAATGTACAGGTTTTTTTTCATGATATTAAGGTAAATGGGAAAACAGTACCACTGGTAACTGAGTTGCCAGTTTTTTATCAATAAATTGTGCTACCGTTTTTCCATTTCCAGTAATTCACCGTAAAAAAAACTTTCGATTTTAAGGTAAAAAACTGGCAACTCAGTTATCAAAATTTTAACGTAAAATGTAGTTTTTTTTAATGATATTAAGGTAAATGGAAAAACAGTACCACTGGTAACTGAGTTGCCAGTTGTTTATCATAAAACTGTGCTACCGTTTTTCCATTTCCAGTAATTCACCGTAAAAAAAACCTTTTGATTTTAAGGTAAAAAAACTGGCAAATCAGTTATCAAAATTTTAATGTAAAATGTACAGTTTTTTTCATAATAATAAGGTAAATGGGAAAACAGTACCACTGGTAAATGAGTTGCCATTTTTTTATCGTAAAACTGTGCTACCGTTTTTCCATTTCCAGTAAATCGCCGTAAAAAACCTTTCAATTTTAAGGTAAAAAACTGGCAAATTCGGTTATCAAATTTTTACGTAAAATGTACAGTTTTTTTCATGATATTAAGGTAAATGGGAAAACAGTACCACTGGTAACTGAGTTGCCAGTTTTTTATCGTAAAACTGTGCTACCGTTTTTCCATTTCCAGTCATTCGCCGTAAAAAAACTTTAGATTTTAAGGTAAAAAACTGCCAACTCAGTTATCAACATTTAAACGTAAAATGTACAGTTTTTTTCATGATATTAAGGTAAATGGAAAAACAGTACCATTGGTAACTGAGTTGCCAGTTTTTTATCGTAAAACTGTGCTACAGTTTTTCCATTTCCAGTAATTCACAGTAAAAAAACCTTTTGATTTTAAGGTAAAAAATCTGGCAACTCAGTTATCAAAATTTTAACGTAAAATGTACAGGTTTTTCATAATATTAAGGTAAATGGGAAAACAGTACCACTGGTAACTGAGTTGCCAGTTTTTTATCGTAAAACTGTGCTACCGTTTTTCCATTTCCAGTAATTCGCCGTAAAAAAACTTTTGATTTTAAGGTAAAAAACTGGCAAAATCGGTTATCAAATTTTTTACGTAAAATGTACAGGTTTTTTTTCATGATATTAAGGTAAATGGGAAAACAGTACCACTGGTAACTGAGTT
The DNA here is from genome assembly GCF_033978685.3 of Nerophis lumbriciformis. NCBI lineage: Eukaryota > Metazoa > Chordata > Actinopteri > Syngnathiformes > Syngnathidae > Nerophis > Nerophis lumbriciformis. The sequence continues at coordinate 18,869,356 of NC_084570.2, read as the reverse complement.
GCCAGTTTTTTATCAATAAATTGTGCTACCGTTTTTCCATTTCCAGTAATTCACCGTAAAAAAAACTTTCGATTTTAAGGTAAAAAACTGGCAACTCAGTTATCAAAATTTTAACGTAAAATGTAGTTTTTTTTAATGATATTAAGGTAAATGGGAAAACAGTACCACTGGTAACTGAGTTGCCAGTTTTTTATCGTAAAACTGTGCTACCGTTTTTCCATTTCCAGTAATTCGCCGTAAAAAACCTTTCGATTTTAAGGTAAAAAACTGGCAACTCAGTTATCAAAATTTTAACGTAAAATGTAGTTTTTTTTAATGATATTAAGGTAAATGGGAAAACAGTACCACTGGTAACTGAGTTGCCAGTTTTTTATCGTAAAACTGTGCTACCGTTTTTCCATTTCCAGTAATTCGCCGTAAAAAACCTTTCGATTTTATGGTAAAAAACTGGCAACTCAGTTATCAAAATTTTAATGTAAAATGTACAGTTTTTTTAATGATATTAAGGTAAATGGGAAAACCATACCCTGTTTTTTTTACATTAGAAAACTGATAGCTTAGTCGCCAGAACATTACTGTAAAATTCACGCTGGTTTTCACAACATATCACAGTAAATGGAAAAACAGTACCACGAGCAACTGAGCTGCCAGTTTGTCTTACCGGGGAAAAAAATGGAGTTACCTTTTTTTCCATTTACAGTAATACATGTGTAAAAACAACCGTGGATTTTAAGGTAAAAAAAACTGGCAGCCCACTTGCCAGAATTTTACAGTTAAAAACAGTGCTAGTTTTTTTCAATTAAGTAATATGCCGTAAAAAGGACATACATTCCACCGTAAAATCTATTGTCATTTTTAGTGTACAATTTGATGGATAACTTGCTTTGAAATCATAAGTCAAGCAGATATTTAAGTCTAAATTTTTATTTTAACAACAAAAATTAAGTTTTGAATGTATAATATATCCGTTTCAATATTGGATACTATTAAAATTGTAAATGTATGCAATTACTTGCAGCATATGTGTAAGTTACCCACTAATACACCCCCATACCATCACAGATGCTGGCTTTTCAACTTTGCGCCTATACAGTAACAGTCCAGATGATTATTTTCCTGTTTGTTTCGGAGGACACGACGTCCACAGTTTCCAAAAACAATTTGAAATGTGGACTCGTCAGACCACAGAACACTTTTCCACTATGCTTTATTCCATCTTAGATGAGCTCGGGCCCAGAGAAGCCGGCGGCGTTTCTGGGTGTTGTTGACATACGGCTTTTGCTTTGTATAGTAGAGTTTTAACTTGCACTTACAGATGTAGCGACGAACTGTAGTTACTGACAGTTGTTTTCTGAAGTGTTCCTGAGCCCATGTGGTGATATCCTTTACACACTGATGTCGGTTTTTGATGCAGTACCGCCTGAGGGATCGAAGGTCCGTAATATCCTTGCTTACGTGCACAGATTTCTCCAGATTGTCTGAACCTTTTGACGATATTACGGACCGTAGATGGTGAAATCCCTGAATTCCTTACAATAGCTCGTTGAGAAATGTTGTTCTTAAACTGTTCGACAATTTGCTCACACATTTGTTCACAAAGTGGTGACCCTCGCCCCATCCTTGTTTGTGAATTTCATGGAAGCTTCTTTTATACCCAATCATGGCACCCACCTGTTCCCAATTAGCTTGTTCACCTGTTGGATGGTCCAATGCTCCAAATAAGTGTTTGATGAGCATTATTCAACTTTCTCAGTATTTTTTGCCACTTTTGCCAGCTTTTTTGAAACATGTTGTAGGCATCAAATTTCAAATGAGCTAATATTTGCAAAAAGTTACGTATCTTTTCTTTGCAGTCTACTCAATTGAATGTAAGTTGAAAAGGATTTGCAAATCATTGCATTTTGTTTTTATTTACGATTTACACAACGTGCCAACTCCACTGGTTTTGGGGTTTGTAAAATGATGATCCAGAACCTTATATTTTTGAGCCGGTATATATGGAGGACGAGCTGCAAATTTTAGAAGCCGAGTGATTAGCAGTATTGCTCAGCGCTAAACAAGATATGAAACAATCACTGTACAATGTCTGCTGTCACTGGGATGTTTATATCTTCCTGTTTCGATGCAAAATTAGTCTTAATCCTCACAAAGGGTTTAAAAAAAAAAGTGACGAAAAAAGCATTATTTTTTGCCATCTCCGGGTATAAGTTCAATATTAAAGTTGACCAACTTCTCGGTTTATATCCACAGCCTTCTACTATCCAGGTGAGAGGCATGATTTAAAATCGACAATTAACTTTTAGCAACTCAAGAGGCAATGCAGCTAAAAGTAGTTCCTCGACGTCAGTGCTTATAATAATACCACAAATACTTTAATATTCCGGTCACGAGATGACCTGAATATTGTTGGCGCTTTTTAGCGAACCTCGTACTTGCCGTATTTTACGATTTAGGATGCATAAAAAATGCAAAACCTATGTGTACTTGTCTTACATCGGGATTGTGAATGGTAGCCAAATTTCTTAACAGAAAAAAATAAACATCTTTCTTTAACTGACATTTCTCCAAATAAAGTGACCTCGGATCATTTTTTAACTTATGAACGTTGCAACATTGGATACTCATGTTAATGGCAAAGACTACTTCCTGACTAGGCAACACAGCGTAGCCAATACACTACTGCCAATTTAACAGAAAAAAATAAGCATCTTTCTTTAATTGACATTTCTCCAGTTTTTAAAGTGACCTCGGATAATTTTCTAACTTATGACCGTTGCAATATTGGATACTCATGTTAATGGCAAAGACTACTTCCTGACTCGGCAACACAGCGTAGCCTATACACTACTACCAATTTAACAGAAAAAAAACCAACATCTTTCTTTAACTGACATTTCTCCAGTTAAAGTGACTTTGGATAATTTTCTATCATATAAACGTTACAATATTGGATACTCATGTTAATGGCAAAGACTACTTCCTGACTAGGCAACACAGCGTAGCCTATACACTACTGCCAATTGCAACTGCATGGAAAGTCTATAATATAATACCTGCAAATGAGACTCAGAAGTGTAAGACATTAAAACTGCACAGCAGAGTTAATATCAGCTCATTGTTAAATCTTAAATAAAAATGTCAACATTTATGAACACATGACCACACAATTACGTACATGAAAAGGTACCCCCAGTCCATGTCCTAATGTAGAAAAAAAGCCACAGACTCAGTCAGACTTCAAGCTTGTTTAATTTCAAACGTTAATATATTTGTCTTTTCAGTGACAGCCAGCTATTTATCTCCAGCATTGACACAAAATAAATACTTTGCATTATACAATAATAAACCTCCAAATAAATATCTAATTTCAAATTTGCGCTAGGACAAGTAGAAATTAGAAAATAAAGTTTTCATATCCGTCACTGTACAGTTGTTCAAGCCGAAGGGATAACTGCCAACTGAGAAGTCACGTTCAAGGTCAATGATTCACAGTCAGGAATTATTCAATGTACAAAAATAAAAGCTCTTTCTAAAGTACATGGAGTTAGTTGTTAGACGTCAATGCAAAGTTAAACTACAACGGCACTCTGCAAAGTGCTGATGTCGGCACAATCCCAAATTGGATCGGCGCCAAATTCTAGACCTTCGGAAGTACCGATCCTCCTGCGTCACTTTGTCAGGAGTTAGGCACTGAAAACTTTAGGGAAATGTTAGCAAACGCAATACGTGGAAGTCAGTCATTCTGCCTCATCCTGAAAAATGGCGGCGACAACAAAAATGGAAAGATTTCTTCTTCATATACAGTGGAACCTCGATTTACGGATCTGTGTGCGAACTTTTCGGTTTGCGAGCTTTTATCTCGAGCCATTTTGTGCTCGCTCGCGCTGAAGAGGTTGAGGAAGAATCAGAATCAGCTGGATTTTACTTTTGAAAATGTTTATCATTGTAGCAATATGGTTGGTGAAGTTAAGGATTTTTGTGATTTCTGATCCTTTGTGAGGGCTCCAAAAAGACTTATACAGGACAGTTAAGCTTGTTGTTGTTTTTTCACTTGTTGATAAAGAGATAGTTACGGTGTTTTACGGACTACAAGCCGCTTCGTTTTCCCCAAGCTTCGAGCCCTGCGGCTTATACAAAGGTGCGGCTAATCTATGGCTTTGTCTTTGCTAACTGCTACATTTTCGAGCGGATTAAGCAAAGAAATCAATGTACTTAAAAACTGTTAAAACTCAAAGGAAGAAAAATCCCAATAAACGTCTTGAACCTTATTAAAAAAAGGAGAATATCTTATTCATATCAAAGGATGAAGGAAGCCATTAATGACTTTTCTGTTTTGTTTGATCGGCCGTTTTACTGCCGTGTTACAGGCACCGTTCGGAAACAATTAAGGTATGTAAATAAACATTTACAGAATATTTCTGTGTAAATAACTCACTTCACAACGTATACATCTGCGGCTAATATATGAACAAATCTTTTTTTTCTTCCAAAGTTTAGTGGGTGCGACTTATATACCAGTGCGGCATATAGTCGGGAAACTCACCTGTATAAGTTAAAGTACCCATGATTGTCACACACACACTAGGTGTGGCGAAATTATTCTCTGCATTTGACCCATCACCCTTGATCACCCCCCCAGGTGAGGGGAGCAGTGAGCAGGAGCGGTGGCCACACCCGGGAATAATTTTTGGTGATTTAACCCCCAATTCCAACCCTTGATGCTGAGTGCCAAGCAAGGAGGTAATAACTTTTGTCAAGGCGAGATCCCGTTGTTCATATTTACATTTAAGTTTGTGAATCGAGGTTCCACTGTACGGGCACTTGTGTAGAATTATTCCGCAGGAGTCGCTATACTTTTGGAAGAGTGGAGTGTTTTGGTGTTGCTTTCAAGTATGACTTTTGATCAACGGTGGAAGTAGACTGTGCCGATCGGGCCACAAACGCGTGATCTACGTTGGCTTGCACGCCGTCTCACAGGGGAGGGCGTTCTTGCACCGGCAGCCAGGCCGCGTAGCTCGGTCGTAGCACCCCTGGCACACGGCGACGCATCCCCTGGCCGGGAGGTGGCACAGGAGACACGGGAGCACGGCGGCCATCAGCGAAACGGCGGTCCAGCGGACGCAGCAGTGGGACTGCGCGCACGAGAAGGGCTTGTCCGCGCACGTGTCCTCGTCGTCGCTGGAGCAGTGGTAGAACAGGCCCTTGAGGCAGCACACGCAGGTGCAATACTCGGCCGCGTGCTGCGCCGAGCACACGCAGCGCCTGCCGCACATCCAGCAGGAGGGCAGCGCCCGGGGCCGCCTGCACTCGGGGCAGCGGCACAGGCCACAGCGCGCGCACTCGGAGTCCACGCCGCCCCTCGGTTCCTCTGTTTTTTTGCTCGACGTCAACGCCGCTGGCTTGGGCTGATTACTGATTATCTGTCGGGCCACGCTGGTCCTGGTGGCCCCCAGGTGCATCTGATCATTACTGAGCCGCTCTCCCTGGGAGACGGGCGTGGTCACAGAGTCACCCTTGTGCCCGTGTTGGGCGGCGGCGGCGGCGGGCCCTTCTGTGTACTCATTGTGGTTCCCAGTTATCCTCAACTGTTCCAATGTAAGCGTCGCTGGAGAAAACCAGGTATCCGGCGCGCCATCGCGGGTTTGCAAAGTCCGCAGGCTCCCGTCGTCCTGCGATGGCCGCCTTGGGTGTCGTCCTCCCCCGCCGTTGAAGCTTGGACTTCTGGGATCCATTGTGGGACTGCGGGGCCGCTGGAACTGGCATGGGACACATCTGAAAAACTGCAAGAGAGAGCTTATTACCCAGAAAGCCGTGCAAATGAGGAGAAACATCTGTACTGGCAGCAGTGGCTTTAGTTTGTTTCAGGAAGAGGCAACATGGCCTAAAATTAGGCCCGACGATAAATCAATTTCATTAATAAATTTTAGTTTTTTGTTGCAGACGATTTAAAAAAATCAAAAAATATACATTTTCTTTTCTTATTTGGCTTCAGTATTGATTGATTGAGACTTTTATTAGTAGATTGCACATTACAGTACATATTCCGTACAATTGACCACTAAATGGTAACACCCGAATAGGTTTTTCAACTTGTTTGAAGGGGAACATTATCACAATTTCAGAAGGGTTAAAACCATTAAAAATCAGTTCCCAGTGGCTTATTTTATTTTTCGAAGTTTTTTTCAAAATTTACCCATCACGCAATATCCCTATAAAAAGCTTCAAAATGCCTGATTTTAACCATCGTTATATACACCCGTCCATTTTCCTGTGACGTCACACAGTGATGCCAACACAAACAAACATGGCAGATAGAACAGCAAGGTATTGCGACATTAGCTCGGATTCAGACTCGGATTTCAGCAGCTTAAGCGATTCAACAGATTACGCATGTATTGAAATGGATGGTTGTAGTGTGGAGGCAGGTAGCGAAAACGAAATTGAAGAAGAAACTGAAGCTATTGAGCCATATCGGTTTGAACCGTATGCAAGCGAAACCGACGAAAACGACACGACAGCCAGCGACACGGGAGAAAGCGAGGACGAATTCGGCGATCGCCTTCTAACCAACGATTGGTATGTGTTTGTTTGGCATTAAAGGAAACTAACAACTATGAACTAGGTTTACAGCATATGAAATACATTTGGCAACAGCATGCACTTTGAGAGTGCAGACAGCCCAGTTTTCATCAATTAATATATTCTGTAGACATACCCTCATCCGCTCGCAGATTTCTTTGACTTTATCGTTGGAAATGCATCTGCTTTGAGTGTCGCAGGATATCCAAACATTCTTGCCATCTCTGTCGTAGCATAGCTTTCGTCGGTAAAGTGTGCGGAACAAACGTCCAATTTCTTGCGACTTTCGCATCTTTGGGCCACTGGTGCAACTTGAATCCGTCCCTGTTCGTGTTGTTACACCCTCCGACAACACACCAACGAGGCATGATGTCTCCAAGGTACGGAAAACAGTCGAAAAAACGGAAAGTAACAGAGCTGATTTGACTCGGTGTTTGTAATGTGTTTGAGAAAATGGCGGATTGCTTCACGTTGTGACGTCATCACTCCGAGAGCGAATAATAGAAAGGCGTTTAATTCGCCAAAATTCACCCATTTAGAGTTCGGAAATCGGTTAAAAAAATATATGGTCTTTTTTCTGCAACATCAAGGTATATATTGACGCTTACATAGGTCTGGTGATAATGTTCCCCTTTAATGGTATAAATATATATTATCAGCATAATACAGACATCACACAAGTTAATCATCAGAGTATATACATTGAATTATTTACATTATTTACAATCCGGGGTGTGGGATGTGGAGGGGGTTGGGGCGGGGGTATAGGTTTGGTTGATATCAGCACTTCAGTCATCAACAATTATATAATCTGAGAAATGGACATTGAAACAGTGTAGGTCTGACTTGGTAGGATATGTACAGCGAGCGGTGAACATAGTGAGTTAAGAAAGCATAAGAACAAGTATATACATTTGATTATTTACAGTCTGGGGAGGTGGGATGTGGTGGGGGGAGGGGGTTAGGCTAGGGTTGTAGTTGCCTGGAGGTGTTCTTTTAGTGCGGTTTTGAAGGAGGATAGAGATGCACTTTCTTTTACACCTGTTGGGAGTGCATTCCATATTGATGTGGCATAGAAGGAAAATGAGTTAAGACCTTTGTTAGATCGGAATCTGGGTTTAACGTGGTTTAATAATAATAATAATAATAACTGGGATTTATATAGCGCTTTTCTAAGTACCCAAAGTCGCTTTACATGTAGAACCCATCAAACATTCACACCTGGTGGTGGTAAGCTACTTTCATAGCCACAGCTGCCCTGGGGTAGACTGACGGAAGCGTGGCTGCAATTTGCGCCAACGGCCCCTCCGACCACCACCTATCATTCAATTCACCGGTGTGAGTGGCACCGGGGACAAAGGGTGAAGTGTCCCGCCCAAGGACACAACGGCAGCGATTTTTGGATGGTAAGAGGCGGGGAGCGAACCTGCAACCCTCAGGTTTCTGGCACGGTTGCTCTACCCACTACGCCATGCCGCCCCGTTTGTCGTGGTTTGCTTCTGCCCTCCCCCTTACTTCCTTAAAGGGGAACTGTACCTTTATTTGAAGTTTTGATCGTCACAATCATTATGAAAGCCAGGACGGATGTATTTTTTTTATGCATTCTAACTCGTAAATAAAAGTATACTTACAGCGGATCAAATTAGGTCTTCTATTCCGCCTATAAGACCCAATAAAAAAACATTCAAAAATAATATTAACCAAGTATTAGTGATATTGCTATTATAAGCGCTAACGCAGACCAACTATTTATGTTATTAGTGAATTATATTTATACAGCGCTTTTCTCTAGTAACTCAAAGCGCTTTTACAGAGTGAAACCCAATATCTAAGTTACATTTAAACCAGTGTGGGTGGCACTGGGAGCAGGTGGGTAAAGTGTCTTGCCCAAGGACACAACAGCAGTGACTAGGATGGCGAAAGCGGGAATCGAACCTGGAACCCTCAAGTTGCTGGCACGGCCACTCTACCAACCGAGCTATGCCGCCCCGTTACACATGAGTGCCAATATTGACATGATCGACTGATGAGCTGCTCCCTCATTTCCTTGCTCGTCAAACTTTATTGTGGATCATAAATCATGCCTCTCACCTGGATAGTAGAAGGATGAGGACGTATTCCGATTAGTTGGTACAGCCAATTTAGACCTGGAAATGGCAAGAACGACACGAAAACACGCTTGGTTCTACCCCCCTTTTTTCCGCGGGGGTTAAGAGTCATTCTTCGTCTAAACTGTAATATAACAATATTCTATCAGTCGGCCTCCTAATGACAGCAGACCCTGTACAGTAAGTGATGTTTTATTATGTTTGTTGGCTCTCAAAGTCTGCAATGAGTAATAATTAGTGATGTTGTTAAATTAATGTCGCGTAAGCTTAAAATGATCAAATACAGTATGTAAATATTCAATGTATTATACTACATAACATATATACTTACATCATGTATATAAAAACTTGGATGTTTTTTAAAGTCTTTATAAGCAGAATAGACCAACACCCATAGGCTCTTGACTTTTGATCGCATTACTTATTACTTAGAATGCATAAAAAAAGACAACATCTGTCATGACTTTCATAACGATTGTGAACAATAAGCAAAATTCCCCAAAAAGAGAAGTTCCCCTTTCAGGAGAGCCAACATGGCTAACGCTAAATGCAAACAAGAGAGAGACTTTTGTTCCAAAGAAAAGAAAAGTGCCGTCAGTGGTTTGGTTTTGCGACAACAGGCGTGGAACAAATGACTGCGCGCTGCAAAGTTGGTTTAAAAAAAGTCAGCAGCACAACAAACTTACTCCAGCAGATTGGGGGATCGAACACGACTATGACAACAAACAAACACATTTCAGCTAAAAAGCAGCTTGCTTTGGTGGAATTATTGTGGTACCATGTATGTAAAAAAGAAGCACAGTGGAAAACAATCACCAAAGATATGGTGCTAAGCAGTGGAAAAGCCTGCGTTTATCCACCCATTAAAACTATAGAGACCTCTCAATGCTACATTTTTATTTACACAAATATTTTATTCAATACAATAGTGTTGCTTTCCATAGGAAACTATTGAATATTTGTATTTGATTATAACCATGCATATTGATCAAAACATGAGCAAAAGCATCACAGGAAATATGCCAGAATTATCTATAAAAGCTTAATTTCTAACTTTTGAAAATCATTATATGCAAAGTCCAATTTATACCTGTTATTAAAATGTATTTAAACACTGATGTTATTAAAATGTATTTAAACACTGATGTTATTAAAATGTATTTATAATTTATATCTGTTATTAAAAAAAAAACACTTTATAAAAATATACCGTATTTTGTGGAGTATAGAGCACACTGGTATATTAGCTGCACCCAATAAATTTGAGGGGAAAACCAAAATATTTCCATATGTTAGCTGCAGCGGATATATTATGTACATGTTTATTTACATACCGTAATTGTTTCCAAACGGTGCCTGTAACATGGCAGTAAAACGGCTGATCAAACAAAACAGAAGTCATCACCATGGACCCACTAGCTACGGAAGCTAGCTCTCCAATGGTGACGTTTTGGTGAATTTACTGAGGAATTTATGAAACTGAAACAATACAAAAAGAATGCCATTGTAAGTTAATAATACTAACACAGACACTTGTAAACGTGTTAGCATATTAGCTAATGATAACGACACCAGCTTCATTACATAGCACGGACAAATATGCGTAAAAACACTCCTACGCACATCACACGTGGGACGGTTTAGTAATTATGAATTGGTTTAGTTATATTGTAAAACTTACAAACGTTGCCTGGAGTTTCTGAATGGAAAATCCGTACAAGGAAAAACGCTATGGACGGCTAGAAGACTGAACGTTGCACTATTCCTGGTGGATAGCACTACAGGTAAATGGAAGGACACTGCAGCACATGCAGTAAGCAAACTCGTCCAAAAGATGGCGCCATAATAATAAAATACCTTTTCAGTGTATTTGCTTGTTTTTTTAAGCTATTTTTATTATGGCCGTCAGGGAAGAAAAATCCCTAAATTAGCTACACCGTTTTCGCAGGGTTCAAAGTGTATGAAAAAAGTAGTGGCCTATAATCCGCAATTTATGATAGCGACAAGTAAGATGCAGTGTCATTTCAAACTACTAGTTTTTGATCAAGTAAAAGTGAAACTTGTTATGAATTAGCTCTTTTATTTTGTATCTGTTGGTATCTTTAAAAAGTAGGGGGAAAACGTTCGGGAAAAAAATGTACATCTCATTTTTTGTAAAGAAATCTGAGATTTTATTTTTAGACCATATTGCCCAGGCATACCTAAAATATTTACCATGATATATATCGCAGCCTCCTGCGATAAAGGTAAATAATATATCATTATATTATGGTAAATAAATGATAATAAGACACATTTCAAAACTGGTTCCAAAAACTCCAAAATTAGCTGCTGATGTATGCGGTAACATAACATTATTTCCAGTTGGATTATTATGTCAAAACTATTAATCTACAGTAATTGCCAATTAACAGTTAAATGTTACTTTCTGCGGTAACATGGTTATATCTTCACTTCAATATCTGGTTACTTTCTGCTGTAACATGGTTATATCTTCACTTCTGCACTTAATATGTTGTTTGGATACTTTACATTCATTTTGGCCAATACTTAAAATTTGGGTATTGATTGAATACCAACAGGGCGGAATCGGTCATACCAATGTTGATACGGATACTTCAAATGTTCAAGGTCATTGAATGATTACATTTTAGATTTCAATTATAAGCAGACAAAAACACAGGATGGCGATGTAACAATATCAATATAAAATCTTAATTATATTACTTCCAGGGTCTCCCCTACATGTAATTGATCAGCACCCCCCCATGGGCATTTAAGTTCTTGGGTAGGGTGATCAGGCACCCCGCGGGACGAAAAACAATAATCGACAAAGCAACATCCTTCTGATGTTGACCCTGAGATGTCTGCCGTCTAGATCTGATGTCTGAAGACCAAGATGTTGGATCGTGGATGGTGGTCACGCTCAAACCCAACCTTAAACCTCACGCGATTGGCTTCTCCTCTACCTCTTTCCTCTCCCTTTCTAGCTTTCCCATCTCTCCTCCCAAAGTCCAGCGGCGGTGGGCAACAGGCAATGGGAGCAGGGGCAGGTGAGCTCTGCGAGCTCCTAGCTCGGGACCCACTTGTTGGCGACAGACACAAGAAGGTTGCTGGGCTGATGAACATGGAGGCGAAGTCGCCCTTCGGTAGCTGCGTCTGTGTCAGGGCAGGGCTTTTTAGTCGTAGCGACGACCTCTCCAATTCGGAGAAGGCCCTAGAAAAGGTGTGGCCAAACACGCTCACTGCTTCCGATGTCAGGCCGCTACTCCACTTAAAATCTCACGCAATTGGCTTCTGTTCCTCTTTCCTTTACTTTTCTAGCTTTCCCATCTCTCACCCCAAAGTCCAGCGGCGGTGGGCGACAAGCAACGGGTGCAGGGGCAGGTGAGCCCTGCGAGCTCTTAGCTCGGGACCACTCGTTGGCGGCACACGCTAGAAGGTTGCTGGGCTGACAAACATGGTGGCGAAGTCGCCCTTTGGTAGCTGCGTCTGTGTCAGGGCAGGGCTTTTTAGTCGTAGCGACGCCCTATCCAATTCGGAGAAGGCCCTAGAAAAGGTGTGGCCAAACACGCTCACTACCTCTGATGTCTGGCCGGGTAACTGCACCCAGCAGACACACTCCCTCCTGCAGTCAGAATACAAAAAATCTGAAACAACAATCTCTTCACTTCATCTCCTGGAATGTTCGCACCCTAACGAACCGTGACAACAATAGTCGGCCAGAACGTTGAACTGCTCTTGTTGCAATCGAACCTACCCGGTACAACATTGATGTGGCAGCCCTGAGTGCAACACATCTAGCTGGTAAAGGCCAAATCTTGGAAACCGGGGCAGGATACACGTTTTTATGGAAGGGGAAAACTGCAGAGGAGCCTCGTCTTCACGGATTCGGATTTGCCATCCGCAACTCTCTCGTGAGGACGCACAACCTCCTCCTTGTGCACGTCGGCAAAATAATTACCACACTTTGCATCCCATCATCAGTGTCTTCGCCCCCCACTCTGGACTCAGATGTCCACTCTGCTGTGCCGTTGCATGACAAACTGCTTCTCATGGGAGATTGTAATGCACGAGTAGGGAAAGACCATCAACTCTGGCAAGGCATCATTGGGAACCAGGGCATCGGCAGCTGCAATGCCAATGGCTTGATACTTCTTGGTTTATGTGCAGAATTTAATGTTTGCCTAACCAACACCATCTACAGGCTCCACATCTCTCTCTCAGTCCTCTTCTGGGCCGCCTGGCGCTTGAGGCGAAGCAAGGAATTTTCATCTGGCCCTGTCAGCCGCTATTCCGGGGGCAGTCTTAAGGGATAGTCTCTTACTCCTGAACTCTTTTTCTATAGCTCTTCTCCAGGTCTCTCTAGGTCGGCCTCAGATTATTTTCCTTTCAAGTGTCCAATAAAGGGATCTTCTCTGGAAAGAAGATGATGGAATGCGGCACATGTGTCCAAGCCATCGCCAATGTCGAATTTGAATGGTTCCTCTAATTGATGTTGTGGTTGTTCTTTCCCAGACCTATTCGTTGGAAATGGTGTTTGGCCAGATTATCCTAAGGATACGACGCAGGCACTTATTTTGAAAAACTTCTTTCTTTCAACGGATGAAGTGGGTTTCCAACATTCTGAGCCATATAGAAGGACACTCACGACATTGCTCTTGACGATTTTGATCTTTGTGTGGATCCAGTTGATCTCCAGATAGATTTGAGCATAGCAAATATTTGCTTTGCTAATTCTTGTATTAACCTCGATATCGCAGTCACCAGGCTCCGCATCGGGGACAAGAACTCATGGATATACCCGCGGCATTGCCAGTGGCACCTGATCGACTATGTCGTAACTCGAAAGAAAGACAGAGTTATGGTTCTAGCCACCCAGTTTTATTGATATCGATTACTCGTCTAACGCAATATATATTGATATCGTTTATCGGCCCAGACCTAGGTTAGCATATCTTTCTACGGTGGTGTAGCATGTTAAGATATCTTGTCCTCCAGTGAGATATCTTGCCAGAAACAAAATATCTTGCATTAATAAGAAACGAGGTATCTTGCAAGACACGAGGCGAGGATTGCCGACTTCGAAGTGGCTGTGCACTGTGAAGGGACATGAGCCGCTAGCAATAATGCTACATTGGATGCGTTTGTTCGCTTGTCGCGGTCAAATTTGCAGGACACAGCTAGAATGTGTCATCAACATGCATTATCACAATATAACGATAGTATTAAAATCTCGATCGTTTGGCCAAATGTGTAACATTTATATCGTAAATATCACATAACTCTAGTTTGTGTGTGTATTTTGTGTACGGTGGGACCTCGATTTACGAACCTCTGATTGTACAAACTTTTCGATTTAGACTGAATACAAATATGCTTTGATGTACGAACCTTGTCTCAGTGTACAAACATTTTACAGCGTAGCCATTTTGTGCCCAGCCGCACGTTCATGGAGGGCAGTCTTGTCGTTAGCTACTACGCTAAGTATTTAGTGAGCTTTTTAAATGTTTTTAAGCTCTTTTACAACATTTTTCTAGCTTTGGTAGATTAATATGAGTCTAAAGAAAACAACGGACAAGCGAAGTGTAGTTTGACATATCCAGGAAATATAAACACACTCAAAATACGCATTTTCTGGACTATAATCCATATATTAGCCGCACCAGACTATAAATCGCAGATATACACGTTGTGAAATGAGTTATTTACACATGAAGATTCTGTAAATGTTTATTTACATACCTTAATTGTTTCCAAACGGTGCCTGTAACACGGCAGTAAAAGGGATGATCAAACAAAACAGAATTTTGAGACTTTATTAGTAGATTGCACAGTACAGTACATATTCCGTACAATTGACCACTACACCCGAACAAGTTTTTCAACTTGTTTAAGTCGGGGTCCACGTTAATCAATTCATGGTAAGTCATTGTCATGGAACCACTAGCTGCGGAAGCTAGCTCTCCAATCAGCTAAACTGACTCAATAAAACTCCACGGTGACATTTTAGTGAATTTACTGAGGAATTTTTGAAACTGAAACACAAAAAGAATGCCGTTCTAAGGTAATAATACTAACACAGACACTTGAAAACGTGTTAGCATTTTAGCTATTGCTAACGACGCTTGCGTCATTGCATTACGATAGCAGGCATAATAAATATGCGTGAAAACACTCCTACAGACATCACAAATGGGACGGTTAAGTAAGTATGAATTGTTTTAATTATATTGTAAACCTTACACACATTGCTTGGAGTGATGAATGAAGAATCCATACGAGTAGAACCGCTATGGATGGCTAGAACATTGAACGGCACTCCGGTTGAAAAAAAAAAGAGAGAAAAAAAACACTATTGGTAAATGGAAGGACACTGCAGCACCTGCAGTAAGTGACCTCGTCCAAGAGATGGCGCTATTGTATTTGCTCGTTTTTTAAATTGTATTTTTAAAAATGTTTTATTATGGGCGTCAGCGAAGAAAAATCTATAAATTGGCCGCACCGTCTTATAAGCAGCAGGGTTCAAAGTGAAGAAAAAAAAGTAGTGGCTTATAGTTCGGAATTTACGGTACTCAAGTCATTGATTTCTTGTCAGGGAGCTGATGGGTTTGCATAATGCCTCGTCACTCTGCATTTGTGCATGGCATTGAAAATGACATCCATGTTTTGCACCAAAGTGAAGCAGTCTACAGCAGTCCTTCCTCAATGTGCTAATTGGCTTTCCAAAGGCATCTTTGGTGGGCAGTGGAAGGCAGTTGAGGCCCCTTCCACATCACAATGCAGGAAGGGCTTTTGCTTGTGTGATAAATGGCAACCTTTCGATTGCAATTTGTGGACCGTTGGATGTGTTGGATGTGTTGGCACGATTCCACACACAGGTCGGTTCACCTCACTATCTGGCAGTCTGTGGAATGATGACGTCACCGTGTCATTTGCATCCCTAGTGCAGCATCACAATAGTGTAATTCAGCAAAGAAAAAGCATGACTCAGTCAGCGAAGGCCTACAATGGAGAACATTTTGTGCTATTTCTTCCTGACATTTGGCTTTTTGTCGCAACCGCACATGCTCTGTTTGAGAAATGGCAGCTCTCTGTGGGCTACTTTTGGTACTCACATGACGGGGGACCAGAAAATAGTTATTATTTTGGTACATTTCAGAAAATAATTGTACCGCACCAAACTAAACTGAACTGTTGTTTAGTGGGAATGTGGCTTAGGGGTTATAGATGTGACGTTCGCAAACAAATTGAGTCTTTTGAACGGCTCTTTTAAAGTGATGAGATCTGATTAACAGTTGTGAGCCGTTCATTTGGGTGGGAGCCATTTTTTACACACATGCAAATTTAGCATCTGCAATTGCGCCACCCGACTGGCAAGTGGACTAGAATATGAGTATGAGTTAAAGCAAATTTATTAGAACTTCGATTACATTTTAAAATATATATATATATATATATATTTTTTTTTACAATTAAAAACATTTTTTAAATACTTTTTAATTGTATATTTTTTTCTTTTTTTTAATGATTTATCTTTATTTGGATTCACTTTTTGGGTTTATTATTCTGTAGTATTTTAATATGGAGGTAAATGTGTGTCTATTATGAAAGCTTTTTTTTAAAGGCCCAAGCTGTGTGTTTACATACTTTTTTTTATTTCTCTTTGCTATTTGGGCTTATTGGACCCTAATTAGAATAAAAACTAAAAATCATCTTTTGATATGATGTACTTAGTCCATAAGTACACAAACGTGTACTTCATGTTTAGTGACATGCTAATTCTTATTTTTACACTTTTTTCCCCCAAATTCCATTGTATATTATACTCTTCTGACATCACCAGATGGCAGTATAAGTGTCCACATAAGCGGCCATAAGACCCCAATTCAGTAGTGTACACAATTTTGAAAATAAGAGCTAAAAGGTGCTGTCCACGCATGTGGCCACTAAGCCTTTAGAGGTAAATACTAAATTTATTAAATGTACTTACGTTAAATTATAAATGATAAATGTTAAATACGATAAATACGTTAAATTATGCTGACAATTTCATCGAACAAAATTTTGTGAGCAAAAAGAAAAAATCAGTTTGTTAAAATACGGTGTTTTAAAATTCACCGTAAAAAAAACAACAACCTTATGTAAAAATAATCAGTGTAGAAATATTTGTTGTTTCAAAACTCAAGACTCACTTCTGATAAATTAGGAATAAAGCTACCGATCATGGATCAGAACCAGCCAATGAGGAGGTTTGGTCTTAATTTATTGAAGTGGGTCATGAGTTATGAAGCAACACATATTTTGCTAAAAAATGTTTCCACTACATTCTTTTATACACTACATTGTAAACATTGTAAAACACTATTTTAAAACACTGTATTTTAACAAATTGCATTTGTAAACAGTTTTATTCAATGAAATTGTCAGCACAATTTGACGTAAAAATTCAGTTACATAAATTCAGTCTCCACAAAAAGCTTTTGTAATAAATACAAAAATTAACCTGCATATTTAAGTGTACACACACCAGGTATGGTATTATAATTTTGTTCTCACATTTTTATTATGTTCTAAATTTTATTGTAGTCTTATTTATACGTTTAGCATTTTATTCATACTTATTATTTGTATTTCCTATGTTGTTAAAATGCTACACATTTTTTTAAGTGAAGGACAATTCAAACTGATGATGTCACTGTTAAAGCATGGAAATATGGCACTGACCTTATGGAATTTTTACAATGAAAACAGCAAAACATTTAATTATACCCAATAATTCCCACCAATAGAGTACTAATTTTGAAAATTAAATTATACTAATCTACATCTTTAGACAGGGGTGTCCAAAGTGAGGCCCGCAGCAAATGTTTTATTCATTTATTACAATTAAAAAACCTCTAAAACATGCATCAAAAGAGGAAATGTAACGAGAAAATGTTGCATTGTTGACTCTAATAACACAAAGCTGCCATGCAGGTTTTTTTCTTGCTTTTAAAGCTGTCATTGCTCAAAAAGTAATAATTAATTAAAATCAATGTTATGAATTATTGACCTATTAAAGGCTTCAATTACTTCACATCAAATATTGTACTTTGAAATAATTTTGAGGGAGAATATTGAATATCATTCTGTGTATCTGCCATATAAAAAAACAATCCTTTCGTTGACAAAAAGGGCATACATTTTTTTTTCAAACATAAAAAATAATCAAAATTGACAGACAGATCTGAAGTTGATGTAGAGACTTAAGTGTTAAAAGGAAAACAAAACCTATATATATATATATATATATATATATATATATATATATGACGTATTTTAACACTTCTGAGTAGGTCCCTTTTTGCTAAAAATAAAATCTATGGTGTTACGAATTATTTTAAGGCTCCAATTTTGGGGGGAAAATATTACAAATTTGGTGTTTTTGCCATTAAATACGTTTTCTTTTTTTTTTTTTAAACAAAAAAGGGAATAAAACATTAAAAAATGTTTTGACTTCATACTGACAGATAGACCAGTGGTTCTCAAAGTATCACCATACTAACCAACATTAAAATACAGTAGCGTTGTAGGCCTAAGTCTTAAAAACAAGAAAGAGGTTTTATTTAACATTTTAACCATTGTAACATTACACACAGTTTGAACAGTAACAGTTTGAATATTTAATAAAGTTTTTTATTTGGCATACCTGCCTACACTGATCTAGAGAGTAAAAAATCGAATGACTTATTTAAAAAAAAAAAAAAGTTTTTTTTACAAAGACCCACACCAAACTTGAGAGGTGCCCCTAAAAAAATATAAATTGTATTAGTTATGAAAATGAAAAATATAAAAATGGCCACCTCATGTTTTAAGTTTTCAGTGTGAGGCCCTCTGTGGAAAAAGTTTGGACACCCCTAATTTGGGTTATTGATTCTTTGATTAAAAAAAAAAAAAACCTACAACAATGAGCCAGGCGTTTGTGGGCAACTTGAAACTTCAGGTTGCGGTGTGTTTCATAAGAACGAGCAAATGTAGTGTACTTGAACGCATCACCTCTTACTCCAGTCCCGTCAATGTGTGACAAAGTAGCGACTCACACCTGCGTCTATCACATTGTCACGTCAAAGTGACACGGGTCGGCAAGAGTTTTAAAAATAAATGTAAAATATCACATTGTCACGTAAACATGTCATCGGTCGGCAAGAGTTTAAAAATAAATAACAAAATAATAAGTCAGTGTTCGTAGCTGAAACTAGCAAAACGTGTTAGTCTCAGTTGGGAATCCACAAGTAATGTTTTTTCTTGGTTTTAACAGCGAACTTAAAAATGTTAACTTACCGTGCTTTCAACACTTTAATCTCCGCTTGGGTGTAAATCCAACGTGTTTTTATTCCTCCTATCAAAGAAGTTAGTCGCTCAAATCCATCAAAAACAGTCGTGTTTGCCCCATGTTTAGCGCATGCGCACAAAGCATAAAAAACAAAGCTTCACTCCTCTTATTTTAAGGAGAAAACGGGACAAAAGTCGGCGTTTTCTCGCTAAGTTGACTTTAAAAAGTGACGTTTGTTGTATTAGCGAAGGTAAGAGGAGTCATGTTTCTGTGTCGTGAGTCACTTTCCCCCACTGTCCTGTCCGGAGAGAAGGCTGTGGATTGGAGCCGGGAATGGCGTCAGGAGCGCGGGTGGAGGGGGGACAGGGCGCCCGTTGTTCCAGCGGATATCTCGCATCCGGTCTTCAGCCATTGGCTGCCGCCAGGGAGCCACTCACCAGGCCGCCTGATCCACCGCAGCCACGGCCAAGTAGGGGTGAGTGATACCGCACGTTTCTGGAGTCTTTTTTCCCCAGACACTTTTAGGTGTCGATCCTATACTAAGAAAATACAAATAAGGTTTTACCGATACTGATTAAAATTTTTTTAAAATACGATAAAATTATCGTTAATTTAGTTAGTTCTAGTCATGGCTTTTTGATGAAATGTTTTAGTCCGACTTCTAAATGTATTCCGTTTTATTTAACTACATTTTTGCAACATTTTAGTCAACTAAAACTACAATAAATTTAGTCAACTAAATATAAACGTATACAACCCCCGGCAAAAAGTATGTAGCTGGCAGCTAGCAGCTATGTTTTAAAGTACCGCAAGCTAAACAAAGGTATGATCAAGCAAACAGACTTAAACAGAGATAGAGATAATACGATATACTTTCTGTCAAACTGTCAATCAAAGTGATTATGTCATATAAATTTAATACGAAAAAATAATACAAAAAAACTAAAGTCCCGTCCCCTGGCCTCCGGTTGTTATGTAGCGCCTTCTGGCTTCCGGTAGGTATGAAAAACACTAACCTATTAAAGTAGTGATGGGTAAATGACAAGTTTTCCACTACTAGCTAGCCACTACTAGCTAGCTACTAACTAGCCGCCACTAGCTAGCTACTAGTAGTATGTTTTAAAGAGCGGCGCGTCTGTGTTTATAGCTTCAACTTTATCGTTAGTTTTTAAAGCCCAAATACGTCCATTCTCCCTCTTCTGTCTCCACACCGTTTCTGTTTGCAAGTAGTACTTTATTAGTAGCGGTATACCATACAACACTACAAACCCACAATGTTGTTTTAAAGACATGTTGTGTAATTCATGCAATCGCTCCCCTCGCAAGTAATTCATGACAGCTGCCACATTAAATAAATGATCCTTAATTTTGACCACAACTTTTAATTTAGTTTTAGTTATGGCTTTTTGATTAAATGTTTTAGTCCGACTTCAAAATGTATTCCGTTTTATTTAACTACATTTTTGCAACATTTTAGTTAACTAAAACTACAATAAAGTTAGTCACCTAAATATAAACGTATACAACCCCCGGCAAAAAGTATGTAGCTAGCAGCTAGCAGCTATGTTTTAAAGTACCGCTAGCTAAAAAAAGGTTTGATCAAGCAAACAGACTTAAACAGAGATAGAGATAATACGATATACTGTCTGTCAAACTGTCAATCAAAGTGATTATGTCATATAAATTTTATACGAAAAAGTAATACAAAAGAACTAAAGTCCCACCCCCTGGCCTCCGGTTTTTATGTAACGCCTTCTGGCTTCCGGGAGGTATGAAAAACACTAACCTATTATAGTAGTGATGGGTAAATGACAAGTTCGCCACTACTAGCTAGCCACTACTAGCTAGCCATTACTAGCTAGCTACTAACTAGCCGCCACTAGCTAGCTACCAGTAGTATGTTTTAAAGAGCGGCGCGTCTGTGTTTATGGCTTCAACTTTATCGTTAGTTTGAAAGCCCAAATACGTCCATTCTCCCTCTTCTGTCTCCACACCGTTTCTGTTTGCAAGTGGTACTTTATTAGTAGCAGTATACCATACAACACTACAAACCCACAATGTTGTTTTAAAGACATGTTGTGTAATTCATGCAATCGCTCCCCTTGCAAGTAATTCATGACAGCTGCCACCTTAAATAAATTATCGTTAATTTTGACCGCAAAATTTAATTTAGTTTTAGTCATGGTTTTTTGATTAAATGTTTTAGTTCAACTTCTAAATTTATTACGTTTTATTTAACTAGATTTTTGCAACATTTTACTCAACTAGAACTACAGTAAATTTAGTCCTCTAAATATACATGTATACAAAAAGTATGTACAATGTAGTTTGCAATGTACTTTGTGGAGAATTTTTCAAGTTTTTATAGAAACTTCTCCAATCCTTTTAGTGACTTTTTCTTTACTACAAAAACACGAGCAATACATCTAGCATCTTTTGCTGGTATTATTGGAGACTGTACTCGTGTTTAGAGACTATTTACTTCTGGTGCTCGATGTCTGCGACAAACAGCGAGAGCCTTCTGTAAAGCTGCCGCTGTACTCTTAATATTTTCACATTGCACATGTTGTAGATCGCTGTACGCGGGTATATCTCGGAGATATTAAAGTATTGTAAATTCTGGACTAAAAGTCGCTACTTTTTCCCCGCGCTTTGAACCCTGGGGCTTATAAAACGGTGCGACTGATTCATGGATTTTTAACTGCCATAATGTAAATAGTTTTCATTAAACACAAGCAGCGACATTGAAAAGGTGTGTTGTTTGTGCTATGGCACCATCTTTTGTAAGAGTTTGCTCACTGCATGTGAACGTCTACAGTATTTCCTTCTGTTTAGTGCTTTACACCAGAAGCACAAGTGCAGTTTCGTCTTCTGGCCTTCCATAGCGTTTTCTACTCGTATGGGTTCTTCATTCATCACTCCAAGCAACATTTGTAAGTTTTACAATACAACTAAAACTATTCATATTTATTTACTAAACCGTCCCATGTGGAATGAGTGTTTTCTTGCATATTTGTAGGTCATAATGCTAATATGCTAACTAGGGCTACAAATAACGATTAATCTGATCGTCAATTAGTCAACGATTATTGGACTAGATTATGAAGCGTACACATATTTGATGGCTCTAATTTTTCCATCGACTCCTAAATGCATCTTAAGTTATTTTAGGCATGTGCTTACTAACAACAAATATTACTAATTCATTCATAAATATTTAGTTATACTGTAACTGTGCTGTTCATTCAGCTGTTACAAAAATTAAAATGACTAATAAAATGTTGTCCATTTAAAAAAAAGAAAAAGGAACGGTAAAGTGCTAAAAAAAACAATTAACCTTGTTTATGTATTAAAAAAACAGTTAAAATAGCAGCATTGTAAACAAAAAACAAAACACAAAATCTAACTTCCTCTAAAAGAAATAAAGCATTTTGTGATGTTTAAAAAGCTGCACACTGATACGGTATATCTGCGGTTTATAGTCTGGTGCAGCTAATATATGGAAACATATTTCTTTCTTCTAAAATTTAGAGGGTAAGGCTTATTTAGATACAACCCAACATCCAGATTTGTTTTAAGTCCTGTTTGATAAATAAAGAAATTGACTACACTAAATTGGCCCTAGTGTGTGAATGTAAGTGTGAATGGTGTCGTCTATCTGTGTTGGCCCTACAATGAGGTGGTGACTTGTCCAGGGTGTACCCCGCCTACCGCCCGTGTGCAGCTGAGATAGGCTCCAGCACCCGACGCGACCCCAAAAGGGACAAGCGGTACAAAATGGATGGAAGGATGGAAGGACTCTTTGTTAGGCTGCCATGGTTCTAAAGCAGTGGTTCTTAACCTTGTTGGAGGTACCGAACCCTACCAGTTTCATATGCGCAGTCACCGAACCCTTCTTTCGTGAAAAATATATATATATATTTTTTCAAATTCAAGACAAAGTTATATGTTTTTGTACTGGTGCACAACATGAACCGTGCATGAACATCACTTTGTTCAAGAACAAAACCAACACAGTGCATGAACTCACAACAAATTACACACCTGCAAATCAGTGTGACTTCTCGCCGATAGGGAGAAGTTTTTATTTGCATGATGAGTCGGGTGTGTCTCGACCTCCGCGGCGGAGGGTCCGCCGAACCCCTGAGGCCGACTCATGAACCCTAGGGTACGATCAAACCCAGGTTAAGAACCACTGTCCTAAAGTCAACCATTGCTATTAAAAATACTCTACTCCTATGGATATATTCATGGGACAGTGACCTCTTGTGGATGTGCCGTGACATGACAGCCATCATGTCTAATCAACGAGGAGGGTTGAGCATTAGACACAGTAAAAACAGAACCTCACAAAATAATCCTGCAATATGTCGTGATAAAGAATTTTGCAGTTAAAAAAGATTTCTCATTAGATTTGTTAAAGCCAGAGTGATCAATCCCAGGCAGAGTAATTAAAAAGTTGTTAGTTCTACATAGCAAGTATAGAGGTCATTTTCATCAACTTCATTCAGGCAGACTTAATTAATTTGGATCCCAATGAGGAAGTCCCTTTATTAGTCTTCTCTTGTTTTCCACCTCATTGCCAACTGTTCACTGTTATTTTTCTTCATAATGACTTACAGCTGGGCCGCATCAAAGTGTCTGAAAGCATACAGCTTGAAGACAAATAGAAACGCGTTGTCCCATTAGCACACAATTTGGACTTCCCACTTAGGGTCAATAGTGTACGCAGGCTTAGCGTTCATTCATGCATCTTTTGTCTGGCAAACAAAAATCCGATATTCTCCCTCCTCGGAGCTACAATGCGGTGCCTGCAGATCCCGAGGGATTCCTGTCCAGGTAACACTTCACTAGCTAGCTTGTCAATGCAACTATCTTGATGTCAATTGCTGCTGTGTCTCGGCCTGTTTCTGCAATAAGGAGCCTCTGGAAACGAGTGCAGAGCTAATGAGCTCATAGCAAACGGCAGCTGGGTAGACGACAGGGAACACAACTTTAATGAACGTGTTGTTGCGAGTAGTGTTTTACATTTGTACCGATACGGCAGCATTTCACGAGACCTAATCGATACCGGTACTCAACGGAGTACCTTTTGTGTGTGTTCACTAGGAACTACAATGTTTTTAATAATACAACTTTTTTTAATTAGATTTATAACTACCGTCTGTTGTTTTCTTACACGTCTGAGACTCATTTGCAAGTATTAAATGCAGTCGCTCCTTGTTTATTTTGCCAATTGGTTCCAGGCCTGACTAGCCGTGTTGTCCTCTGTTGTCATTCCTCAAGGCTCACTAATGTCATGTGAAGCCATGTTATTGATGTCGAAGATGAAGTGCATCAACAGAGTTCATCTCCACTTAGCATTGGCCGGACAGCTGCTGATTAGTGATGTGCGATACCACAGATTTTTTTTCTCCCCAATCACCCGTTCCTAGTAAATTTCCCGATGCTTTGGACAAATATACCTAATGTGTCTTGTAACATTTAAAAAAGGAGTAAATTCCAACTGTTGCTGCTCTTGGAGAATCATCGTCTACAGGAGAGGTTCAAACCGAAGGAGAGTCCCAACGACCTCAGAGGTTCATCTGTCTTTCAGAAAGCAAACATAAGAACTAGATTAAAAAGTAGATGTGTTTCTGTCAGGGGGTTTGATCTGTGGGACAGTTTGGATGATTCCTTAAAATGTTCCAGTTCCATTCACACATTTAAAAACAAAAAACAATGTCTTAGAAAAATATATCACTCTTGAATCAACACCAGTAGTTAATACTATGATCAATGTTAATTACAAAACTAAATGTGGAATATAAATAATAATGGAAGTATAAGTGTTTGTATACAGTATATTATTGGTACAAACGGTTAACCAAAACGTGTACAGGGATATTTCACTACTGTTTGTCTATGTCTTTACTGTGTACATATTTGAACAGTGTTCATGCGGTGTACAAGGTGTACTTTTTTTCTCCCGAGAGAGCTGTCTGTTGTTATCATCACGGCTGTGTATATTCCACCGGACCCCAAAGTAAACACAGCGCTCTCTCTTCTGCTGAACACCGTCAACGAACAGCAGCGGGCCCACCCCGACGGCGTTCATATCGTAGCAGGGGATTTTAATAAGGCCAATCTGAAGACTGTACTCCCTAAGTTCTACCAGAACGTGAAGTGTTCTACAAGGGGCAAGAACACCCTGGACCACGTGTATACCAACATAAAGCACGCGTACAGAGCTACACCCCTCCCCCAGCTTGGACAGTCCATCTTTCCCTCCTGCTCTCTCCTACCTACACCCCCATCAGACGCCAGGCCAGGCCTATCACAAAGACTGTTATGACCTGGCCTAACGATGCACTCCCCAAACTTCAGGACTGCTTCCAACACACAGACTGGGACCTCTTCCAACAACAGGAGCTGGAGACAGCCACAGGAACGGTGCTGGACTACATAAAGTTCTGCATCGGGAATGTGACTGTGGAAAAAACCATCCGGGTTTACCCCAACAAGAAACCCTGGATGACCAGCCAGGTCCGCACACTCCTCAGGGCCCGCGACGCAGCCTTCAGGTCAGGGGACAGGGCACTGTACAGTGTTGCTAGAGCCGACCTGAAGAGAGGGATTAAAAAAGCAAAGGCGGACCACAGGAGGTGCATAGAGTCCCATCTGTCCAGCAAAAACTCACGGGAGGTGTGGCGGGGCATTCATGACATCACGAACTTCAGAGGCTGCAATATGACAACTGCGGATCAGAGTGCGACACTGGCAGAGGAGCTTAACTGTTTCTTTGCCCGTTTCGAAACCCCCCAGCGACACTCATCTGCTCCAGCCCTGCCCCCGCCCCCACCGGGCTCCGGCGCCACTCCACTCACTGTACAGGAGCACAGTGTCAGACGAGTGCTCCTGGCTGTGAACCCCAGGAAGGCTACCGGACCAGACGGAGTACCTGGAAAGGTGCTCAGGACGTGCGCCCACCAGCTCGCTCCCCCCCTCACCAGGATCTTCAACCTCTCCCTGGCTCAGGCAGTCATCCCATCCTGCCTGAAGTCATCTACAATAATCCCGGTGCCGAAGAAGTCTCCCATCACCAGCCTGAATGATTACCGACCAGTGGCCCTCACTCCGGTAATCATGAAGTGCTTCGAGCGACTTGTTCTCCAGCACATCAAGGACCATATCCCTCCAGACTTCAACCCCCACCAGTTCGCATACCGGGCGAACAGGTCCACAGAGGACGCCATCGCTGTTGCTCTCCACTCTGCTCTGAACCACCTGGAGCAGCAGCAGAGCTACGTCCGGATGCTCTCTGTGGACTATAGCTCTGCCTTCAATACAATAATCCCGGACAGACTCTGCAATAAACTGGACACTCTTGGCCTCCCCCCTCTCACAAACGCCTGGATAAGGGACTTCCTAACGGACCGACCCCAGAATGTGAGACTTGGCCCGCACCTCTCATCCTCCCGCACGCTGAGCATCGGCTCCCCACAGGGCTGTGTGCTGAGCCCCCTCCTCTACTGCCTTTACACCCATGACTGCAGTCCGGCCCACAGTGACAACCTTACCGTCAAGTTCGCCGACGATACCACAGTGGTCGGGCTCATCTCCAGGGGTGACGAGGCTGCCTACAGAGAGGAGGTCCTGAAGCTGACGGCCTGGTCTTCGGAGAACAACCTCGCTCTCAACACCAGCAAGACCAGAGAGATCATCGTCGACTTCAGGAGGAGCAGCACCGACCCTGCCCCCCTCTACATCAACGGCGAGCGTGTAGAGAGGGTCCACACCTTCAGGTACCTTGGAGTCCACATCTCTAATGACTTCTCCTGGACAGTCAACACCACATCAATCATCAAGAAGGCTCAGCAGCGGCTACACTTCCTTAGAGTCCTCGGGAAGTACAACCTGAAGCCTGACCTGCTGCTGACCTTCTACCGCTCGTCCATCGAGAGCCTGCTGACCTACTGTATTACGGTATGGTACGGCAGCTGCACTGCAGCAGACAGGGAGAGGCTGCAAAGAGTGGTCAAGACGGCTCAGAAGATCATCGGCCGCCCTCTCCCCTCTCTGATGGACATCTACACCTCCCGCTGCCTCAACAGAGCCAGTGCCATCATAAAGGACAGCACCCACCCTGGCTCTGACCTGTTCCACCTGCTGCCCTCTGGGAAGCGCTACAGGTGCATTAAAACCAAAACAAACAGGCTAAAGAACAGCTTCTTCCCCAGGGCCATAACCATCCTGAACGGACTGCCCCATTGTCCCTCATAAACTGCCTTCTCTTCGGTGCAATAACCCATTCCACCAACCACCCTGTTTTTTTTTTTTTTTTTTTTTTTTTTTTTCATGTATATATTCATTTCACACCATATTCATTGCACTTCTACATTTTTTATATTTTTATATATTTGCACATTGTTTTTCTAGCATGCACACATCGCACTGTATGGAATGGCCTCAATCTCGTTACCTTGCGTAATGACAATAAAGCTGATTCTGATTCTGATTCTGATTTATAATATGTTGTGTAAAGGAAATTTCATATTTCTATGAAGCTCATCTTGTATTTGAGATTGTTTATAGGGTTAGGCGAAATAAGTGCTCAACTTCAGCCTAAACCCTTTCGGTCTGTAAAATGGTCAATTTAAACTGTTTGTGTATTTTGTTGACCACTGACAGAAGAAATAATAAACTAAACTAAACAAAATCTTCAAACAATATAAAATTACAGGGCGAAACAAATGATGGCGTTCTTCTGCAAAGAATGCGTTATTTTATTTATATTTAACTCTGTATGTAGGATACAGACACCAGATGTTTTATAAAACGGAATTTCAACTGCCAGTCACTTTTTTAAATAAACAAATGAAAGACTGGATGACTGAGCACATCTTGACGTGCCGTTGAGCTTGCGCATTACGTACTTACCTCGGCGGAAGAAAAAATAGTTCCCACTAATCATGTTTCATTTTGACAAGATCGCAATGATTTAGTTACTTTACACTTTGTTCTTGATAATGATATTGTATCCATATCTCACAAATCTACAGTATGTATAATGTGATTCCAGAATGGATATTAGAGCATAAAGATCTGGTATCAGCAATATCGATATTTCAGTATCGAGCCGCACATCACTACTGCTGATAGCTTATAACAGTCTTGATAGTATAAAGTGGCACGTGGAGTCCCACCGAGTCCTGCTACGTCCTACTTTAGCTCACGTCAAAAGCTCTCTAATGCGGAGATGTGGTATTGATGAGGCAGAAGTGGAAGATGAAGTGCTTCAATATCTTGTTCTGCCAAATACTGCACTGTTATTCATATGAGTTAATTAAAAAAAAAAAAAAGCTTTAAAAAAACTGTAAAAGATGACTTTGCATTCTGTTGCAATTCCAAGACGATGGATGGCAGCAGTGTATTGCCATAGCTTTATTGGCCAAATATGTTTAACAAACAATACAATTTCTCAGCCATCTTGTTGCACCCTACAAAGTGGTTGTACACCAAATATTGTACTTGTACTGTACTTGTACTTACACACCAGCTGTTGACTGTAACGTGCGTCTTAGTTATAGTTTTCAGTACCAAATTTGGAGGTGTTGAAAATGCCATGTAAAATAGCTAATGCTAATCGCCAGCATTAGCAAATTAGCATCGAGCTAGCGCATTTTCGAAAGTGGAGCTTTACTTTTGCTCACTTTCTGTCAGGCATGCTTTGTTGGCATGAAAAATCGCAACATTCGAGAGTCCGTCTGATTCCCCTCGAAGTGCTGCTTGAGAGCTTGTTTACTCGACAAGTGCTTAAACTATTGCAGAGTCTGCAACCGAAATTGACGTCAAGTGCAAAAAGGTATTGCAATACGATAAATCGGTACCCGATTTAATACCAATAAACCTACCAACTGTTACTAAAAAAAACACATTTATTTTCCTGTGACATCAAAAGTCCACACTGGATTATACTTTTCTAAGTTTACAATACATATCATTATCAGGAGACTGTCATGTCATGCAGGAAATATGCAGCACAAGGTGTTCCCTTCATTCTTTGTTTTGTCGAGCTGCAATTCCCAACGTGGCCACCGGGGACCACTGTTGCAGCTTTTAGATTTCCCACTCCCTGTGAAATGACTCTTTATTTGCTGCCTGGTTGGAAGAGTCCAACAAGGCTGCAAAGTATGCATGTGTGGCATGCCATGCCCCCCTGGTGCTTCTCTCTCCAACCAGTGAATGCTGAATGTTATCTGCCAGAGCACATGTTGTCCTTTTGTTTCGGGGGCGCCGCTGCTTTCTCATCAAAGCGGTGTCCTTTACTCAAACTCAAGGATGCACGTTTTGTTTACTGTGTTTTTACACTTATGATGAGTTTACGCATTAATGCATATTTTTAGGTGAGACATGGTCATGGTCCACCAGCAGAGAGGCATTGATTTTAAATAGAATAGAATAATACAATATAAGTTTGTTGTGCTTGCACTTAAAAAGTGCAACAAAATTAGTTTTCAGTGCAACCCTTCCAAAAACAGACCTACAATATACAGTTTATAGAAGGGCCATTCAACTACACATTGAAGAGAGCTGCAGTTTCAAGAGCCCAAGGGCTCAGGGGCCCGATATTGAAATTTGAAGGTTTCGTCAGAAAGTGCCTCATTCATTTGAGACTGCGTTTACTTAATTTAAAGTAAACACATCAGCTTTCACACTGCACTGTCAATACATTCATTATTCTGCTCTTGCTACTCGATTCCAGCGTGCGCAGCTGAGCAGATAGTTACCAGCATGAAAAAACAGAAGCTCCAGAAATTTTGTTGAAGATTAATGTTCCTTCTTTAGAATTTTTCTTTACCTCAGTGTTATTTTTTTACACCTCTCTTTTCATTTAGGTTTGTAAGACTTAACAGATTAACACAAAATAAACATTATGTCTCCCGGCTGACCTGGGAAGACCTTGGAATCCCCCGGAAGGAGCTGGACGAAGTAGCTGGGGCGAGGGAAGTCTGGGCTTCTCAGCTTAGGCTACTCGGGTCACGGGGGCAAATAAACATGACAAAACTACTATGGTGTATTTTACATAAATAAAATAGGTTTAATGTTAATACATTCACACAATAAACTACAGATTTAGAAAAAAAAAGCAACTCCTGTGACGATCTGTCACTTCATTTCTGTTTGTTTTCCTTGTTTTGTATTCACTTCCTATCAGTGCTCTTATTTTGTTTCCACTTCCTGCTTGCCCCGCTGAGCGCGGTGTTTTTCCCCTCACCTGCTGCTGATTGGCAGCCAGTCCACACCTGCTGCCAATCAGCATATTTCTATTTATGCTTGTCTCGCGGGCTCCTCAGGACTCAAGGATTGATTTATGTTTGAACTGTTACACGCAAGACTGCTTTCTCTCTGTTTATCCTATTAAAATCCTCTTACCTGATAGTCGTCCTCCTGGTTCCTGCATCTTGGGGTCACAACAACTGCAGCCATGCGAGTTTGTGACAACTCCCAAACTAAGCTACTATGGGTGGGGGGCTCAGAAGTCGCTCAGCTTGCCATAGCGGAACAGAGTCAAACATCCCAAAAGTTGAAAAACAGGGAAGGGATTTTAGCGCCTCTTTCGCTGCAATGGTGTCGCTGGGGTGTTGACAGCATGGCCTAGCCAAGGCCAGTGCAGAGGGCGCCGAATTATAGACAAGGATTGTTTCGGTTAGGGCAAGCAAACACATTCCTATGGTTTATCTGCTCTCGTTGTCCGTTCTGGCTCTCAAATTGATCATAATTTCGCCTCGCAGAGCAGAAAGCTTCTCCGAGATGTTATCCAGTTTGCGATTTTACATGAATCATAGTGATATTTTCTGATAGTGTCAATTATGCAGGCGCGTACATTATAACAGGTGGGAGCATCCGCGAAAGTTTGCGCCACAAGCACTGTTCTCTCTTTTCACGTGTCGAACTGCCAAAGCCTGAGGAAGACCTCTGTGCCCAGAACAAATAAAAAAAGACCCAATTGAAATGAAGTGGAAGACCCCTGCTTCTGCAGGAGATGGACTGTGTCTGGATTGTTGCAGGACGCCGCCTCAAAACGCGTTGTCATCTCTCACTGACTCGTTCACTGCTGCTGCGTTGCCAGGGCTGACGGTGAGTTGGAAATCATAACTGCCAGCTCTTCCCTCTAATGCCATATGTGGGCATGCTACTTAAAGAGCTCTCAGCACCACAATCAAATGTGCTTGAATCCTTACGACAGGGAGGGAGCTGATGCGGTTGCTGGAGACGACCGGTGCTGTTTGAGGTGTCTGGCGCAGCCTTTAATCTTCATCACGGCGCTAGGCTACGCAACTCCGAGTGGCGTTGCTGGGTTACAAGTTACAGCCCAAAAATGAGTGCATGAAGGAGCACTGCCTGTGAGTATTCAATAATGGAGCATTTTCCTCTTTCACAGAGTCGGCCATCTTGCAAATAGGCGACACACAAAGCAAGGTTTGTAGGAACTGTGTTGGATAGGCTGAGGGAGATCTTGAGAGCCCCGACCTCAAACCCATCAAACATATTTGGAATTAACAAGGAGCGATTGTGAGTAAGGTCATCAGCAAAGATGGAACCGCTGCATATTAATAACCATGCAACAGGGTTTCCCCGAGATGGCCCCTCTATATGTGGTGATGGGGGCGTGGCCAATATGACATCATTATCTATATCACATGATAATTTTGATTCGCAATGATGCATATATTTCCTTTTAAAAGGGCTAAACAAATGTTTTATCCATCCCATCCATTTTCTACCGCTTGTCCCGTTCGGGGTCGCGGGGGGTGCTGGAGCCTATCTCAGCTGCATTCAGGTGGAAGGCGGGGTACACCATGGACAAGTCGCCACCTCATCGCAGGGCCAACACAGATAGACAGATGTTTTATGTATATTTGAAAACAAATATTAGTGTTATTAGTTGTTAGTAATACCATTAATTAGAAGTGGGAATCACAATTCGATTATGATTACGAATCAGGAGCTAAAAATCGATTATTCATGCATCTTTAATTCATGTATATTGATGCAGTTTTACATTTATTTTCATTTCACTAAATACACATTTATCACTTGCAACTTAAAAAAAACAGCATTTGTAATAAACTGTTAAATTAATTCCTACATTTATTACATTAATGGAAATGTGTGCAAAACTGGAACATAAGTGCCCTAAAATAAAGCAGCTGTTCGGCTCTCTCTGTGAGATGGTACACTGCAGTCAGCCAAGTTTTAGAACTGTCTGTATTACTTTATTCACAATAAATAAATCGACTATTGACATTTACTAATTGATTTTCTAATCATACTTGTCCCAATTGCGATGCATCTAAAAATCGATTATTTCCCCCACTTCTACCATTAATAATATTAATAATATTTTTTTATTTTTATTATTACATCAAAAATCCTAATCAAAATCAGCTTGAATACAAGGAATTTGACTGGTTAGACCAGTGTTTTTCAACCACTGTGCTGCGGCACACTAATGTACCGTGAGATATTGTCTGGTATGCCGTGGGAGATGATGTCATTTCCCCGTAATTGGGCAAACATTTTTTTTTGCAAACCAGTATTTATAATCCGCAAATAATATGCCGTTGTTGAGTGTCTGTTCTGTCTAGAGCGCGGCAGAGTAACCGTGTAATACTCTTCCATATCAGTAGGTGGCTGCAGGTAGCTAATTGCTTTGTAGATGTCGGAACGTGGTTTGTCGTGATCACAATAAGCAGATGACAGCGGGAGGCAGCGTGCAGGTAAAAAGTTATCTAATGCTTAAACCAAAAATAGACAAAAGGTGAGTGCCACTAAGAAAAGGCATTGACGCTTAGGAAAGGCTATGCAAAACGAAACTAAAACTGAACTGGCTACAAAGTAAACAAAATCAGAATGCTGGACGACAGCAAAGACTTACAGCGTGTGGAACAGCAGACGGCGTCCACAAAGTACATCCATACATGACATGACAATCAACATCAAAATAAGAGCGCAAGACAAGAACTAAAACACTATACACAGGAAAACACCACAAAACTCAAAATAAGTCATGGCGTGATGTGACAGGTCATGACAGTACACCTACTTTGAGACGAGCTGTAGTAATGCATGGTTGGTTATGGTTTGAATTTATATCCAACAATTTCGAGAACGACTTTTTATTGTCAATATCGGTTGCTGAGTTTTATTTTTCTATGTTTTCTGCTAGTGGTGTGCCTCTGGATTTTTTCAATGAAAAAAATGTGCCTTGGCTCAAAAAAGGTTGAAAAACACTGAGTTAGACAATTTTGATTATTGTAAAAGGTAATGCAGGCTTCACTTTGTTCTGTCCTCCCTGAATGTTGCAATTGATGTTTGCCAAATATGTCAACAGTCCTTTGAGGTAGATATGAAAAAAGTAATTTGAGGTGTTTTGTTGATATTTGTTGGTATTTGTTTGTTGATATTATATTATAAATACACATGAAGTGCACATACATGTAGACATCACGTTAGATTAGTAACATCATTTGGAATATACTTTAAAAAGTAATACAATTATGCAGGATGAAGGTTGAGCTCTAATGCCGCTAGCTTAATGCTAAGGTACAATGGACTAGCTCATAGACAAGCTAACTGAAATTAGCATGGCCAATCGCAGGGCACAGACAGACAATCATTCACACTCACATTCATCTCTATGGTCAATTTACAGTCTTCAATGAAGCTAACATGCATATTTTTGGAATGTATGAGGAAACTGTAGTGCCCGGAGAAAACCCACACACTCCACACAGCAATGTCCAAATGGCGTAAAGTTAGACGTTATTGTGGGTAGTAATGTCAAAAGACTTAGTGTAGTTTACACTGGCTTGAACACGAAATGCATTAATTAGCTTGAAATACATTTCCCTTCAACTTTCTCTCCTTACTTTTCGGTGCGTGACCAGCTGACAAGCTTTAGACAGGCGATTTAGATGCACATTTTTTATTAATTTTTTCGAAAATAAAGCAATGAGGAACGTTTTTATGATATTTGAGCTGTTTTTCCAAACGTATTATAGCCAATAGTACGTAAATAATAGACTATGTACGTTATATCTATTCATACAATATATCACTTGAATTTGTTTTCGTGGTAAAATAGGTGTTTCCATGTTAAAAAAACCCAAAACAAACTTATTTTGAAGGTGTGGCAACATTAATCACGATCGTTTACATGTAAGGGAAACCTTGAAATATTGATGCAACTGAAATTGACCTCGGTTTTCCTACGCCTGCTTTTTGTGTGATTCAGATTGACAAATGTTTACCAAAAGTTTGCCTTGGGTAATACGTGTTGTCTTATCTGCCGTACGGCCCAAAATGAAAGGATGCGGGGGCCAATTTAATAATTTTTTACATTAAAAATACTAAAAGTAGTACAATGTAGGTCAATCAATGTATGCTAAACTATGTGTTATAAGCAGGGCTGTTAAACGATTAAAATATTTAATCGCGATTAATCACATTTTGTTAATAGTTCATTCAAAATTAATCGCGATAATCGCAGATATACATAATTTTTCATCATTAATACGTGTACATTAGACAGATCATTTTCAAGTTTTAACACCACGAACAGAAAATTAATTTGCTTTAATGAAATGTATTTTAAACTATATGCTTTTTTAAAAAGCTCAATACAAAAAGGATATACATGACTAAATGACAGTAATAAAAAAATGGCTACTGTGTGTTGGTGTCTTGCCAGATTTTGTATTTTGTATAAAAACAGAATTTGTATTACTGCTTTAGGAGCACTTGCATTCAGAGGAGGAGCTACACTTCCATGTTTACATAACAGTTTCACGCAAAAATAGCACGAAATGTGGATTGTTATGATCATGCTTTGATTGTCGGAGATGTTTGGTAATATCCAACCATCTATTTTCTACCGTTTTTCCCTTTTGGAGTCGCGGGGGGTGGGTCCCGGGAGCCTATCCCAGTTGTAATCTGTAATATTTCTACCTGAATAAATACTTCTGATATTCTGTACTATATACTATACAATATGCAGCTTGTTAATCATTCTGCAATTGAGGACACGACCAGAACATGTTATAAAATAATTTACACATATTCTTCAACTGATGTACTAGCAGTTCTTTAGGTTTAAATATCACAGAGTAACATTACAAAACATCTCTGACAAACAGCAATGGGTACCTTTCACATTTAAATCGATACGGAACTCCTGGTAACTGGGAATCGATACCGGTACTCAAAGGTACCAATTTTTGGTACTTTTGTGTGTGTTCATGTGGTAAACATTTTTTATTTGTATAATATGTCATTTTCATGAAACATTGATGGGTTGCAAGATTACTAAGAGCGTGTCTGCTTCGAAATTGCCTGTTTTCCTCTCGAGTGCTAGCAAGTACTCGCCACTCACAGGTGGTAATTCAGACAGACGTGACGTCACGCGCAATCAAGGCACCGAAACATGGTTTTGGTCAGTGCCAAAAAAAAAGGTACCCATCCCTTTCGACAAAGCATGACCGTAGTGTAAGACATTTTTATTTTGTAAATGCAGTTAAACCGGGTGTATAGCGAAGCGCTTTTATTTTGAAGCCGAAACGTGATTGATTTGAGAAAATGTCTTGACAAGTGTTTGATGTTCTGTGATTAACTACATTACTCCATAAACTAGATAAACAACTCTGATAAGTTGCTATATTACTTCAAAAATAAAACTGGTTTTGGTAACACTTTAGTATGGGGAACATATTCACCATTATTTAGTTGCTTATTAACATGCAAATTAGTAACATATTGACTCTTAATTAGTCATTAGTAAGTATTTATTAATGCCTTATTCTGCATGGCCTTATTCAGAGGTGGGTAGTAACGCGCTACATTTACTCCGTTACATCTACTTGAGTAACTTTTGGGATAAATTGTACTTCTAAGAGTAGTTTTAATGCAACATACTTTTACTTTTACTTGAGTATATTTATAGAGAAGAAACGCTACTTTTACTCCGCTCCATTTATCTACTTTCAGCTCGCTACTCGCTACTAATTTTTATCGATCTGTTAATGCACGCTTTGTTTGTTTTGGTTTGTCAGACAGACCTTCAAAGTAGGATCTATCGCATGCCTGCGTTTCACCAATCAAATACAGTCACTGGTGACGTTTCACTCCGTTTCACCAATCAA
The DNA here is from genome assembly GCF_033978685.3 of Nerophis lumbriciformis. Lineage (NCBI taxonomy): Eukaryota > Metazoa > Chordata > Actinopteri > Syngnathiformes > Syngnathidae > Nerophis > Nerophis lumbriciformis. The sequence continues at coordinate 18,833,171 of NC_084570.2, read as the reverse complement.
ATGCAGTCACTGGTGACGTTTCACTCCGTTTCACTCCGTTTCACCAATCAAACAGAGCCAGGCGATCACATGATTAACAAGCTTAAGCTTACATGAACTCAACGTCAAATTTGAGGAAGCACATCGCGGTAAGCAACGTTAATAGATATTATGGCTGTCACCGTAGGCTGATGTTAGCTTCCCTGCTATGAATCACTGTCAAATGTACATCGTGTGGGGACATTTATTAACGCACTGCAGCCTCATAGACAGAGACACACACACTCACACGCACAGTCCCACACACACTCACACATGCATAGAAACACCAATCAGAAGTGCACAGTGTGTTCCCAGGTGCACCGTGCAGCCCACACCTATCAGTTTATGGTTTGCGTAAAGGCTAACTTGTTATTTTCCTTTGTAATCTCTGCCTACTGAGCCTATTGTGCTGTTTTTTTATGTTAATGTATTATTATTTAATATATATTATTGTTTTAGTTGCTTAAGAGATATTCCTGGCTCTGAATTTGTTCATTGCTATTTTTATGTTTTTGTGCATTATTTGTTGCCGTCATCATTAAACGAACAGGTTACTCATCAGTTACTCAGTACTTGAGTAGTTTTTTCACAACACACTTTTTACTTTTACTCAAGTAAATATTTGGGTGACTTCTCCTTACTTTTACTTGAGTAATAAATCTCTAAAGTAACAGTACTCTTACTTGAGTACAATTTCTGGCTACTCTACCCACCTCTGGCCTTATTACACAACCTAGCCCTATAACCCTAGCCCTAACCCTAACAAAATACGTCTAAAATAAGTCTTTGTTACTTACAATATGTTTCCCTAGTGTCCAAATAACTCTTAATTAAGTCTTTGTTACTTATAATATGTTCCCCATACTAAAGTGTTACCCTGGTTTAAAAAAAATAAAATTCCACCCAAACATTTAATAAAGTCAAATACAAAATAGGGCAACAGGAGAAGTATCCAACACTTCTCTCTTCTAAAGTAAATCTGTACAGCAGATAAGAACATCTACATCAACAATATGATTTGTCTGAGTGGCTGTACAAGACAGATTTAAAAAAATACAAATTAATTGATTAAGAATCGTTACGAATAAGAATCCCAATTCATTCGAATATAGATTTTTTTCCCCCTGATACCTCTACTTTTAGTTGTATATTACTCACACATACAAAGCCCCCTAGGCAGAACCGTATTCGAAAGTATCCAGTAACAAACGTGTCCGCATCGCTCAACTAGTTGTGGCCACCAAGTGTTGCCAATTACCAACTTAAAGACGACTTGATGTCCATTCCAGACGGTTAATAATGATAGGTTAGTGTTTTTTTTCATACCTATCGTTGTCTGTTTGACTATTTCCACTTGATCAGGCCTTTTCTGATAATCCACATTACAAAATAATAACATGATTTGTACTGATATTGGTGTGAAAAAGCTGTATCGAACAAAAAACAAGTTAGCTGTGTACCGCTTTTAAGTGCTGTTGCAGTGCTTTGTAGGAGCTTTATGCAATTATGCACCACAGAAGAGATTCACCTCAATCAAATACAGGAGCCACGATAGAACGGAGCATTTTTGTATTATTATTTATGCAAACGTCTCACATCATCCAGCACCGACAGGTTAATTGTAGTTGATGAATGAAAAAAAAAACTTTTCAGGTTGTACGAATATGAATACTAAAAGGAATATGTTGTGTGGACACTAGCGCTACTCTTTTTGATGCGGGCCTTTTTCTTCCAGCACAGTTCACGCAGAAGCCCCGCAGTATTCAATGGCTCATTCCGCCCGGGCAGAACCAGGAGAAAGGCGAGCCACATAATAGTCGCTAATGCGCCGCGCGTCGTGATATGGGTACTGAGTGAGCCTTGTCTGGGCCTCTCTTTTGTCTGAGTGGAGGGAAAAACGTGGCTATTCACCGCGGTGACCGCTGCTGCTAAACGACAATCAATTAAATAGTGTCTGCCTCGTATTCAAATGAAAGCATTCACGTCGGTGAAAATGATTCAATTTGGCCACAATTCAATATTGTCGCCGTGGTCGGTCGATCCAATTTCCGTTGATCAAAGGAGTTATGCCTTGTCTTGCTGGGTTTCTGTTGGAAGAACGGAGCGTTGTGTCGTGAATAAAAAGCAGGGGCAGCGTACAAACGGATTTAGCGAAACACGGCTAATTTTTTTAATCATCCGATTGTCTGGTGCCTCTGATCTGTGCTTCTCGCAAAGCTTTTTACTTGTTCACCGTCCTCCCCGGGAGCTCCTTTCTGCCGCTTGAATGGGAAATACTTAACCTCTGCAAAAGTAACCTCCTCAGCTCTGTGTCCAAACATTGTTCCTCTGAAATTATGTAGATCAGACAACCCTGGTTTGAAAGGAGGTATTAACTCAAAATATAATTTCGAGTTGACACGGTGTACTTTTTTTTTTTTTTAATCTGTATTTAATTTTTTTTTTTTAAATCATGAGTGACAGCAGTGAGATACCCTGTGTTTATTTCGAAACCTACGCACAGGACACACAATTCAATTCAGTCATTCAAACTTGGTGTGGACCGGTTCCTCTCAAATAGCGCGATGCCGTGTGACCTCGGGGAACACGCTTGATCAGTATCATGCTTCAAAAAGTTTTGCGCTACAAAAAATGCCTATTGGAGCCATTCATTCTGACTTGATAAAAACAAACAAAACAAATGAGCAAAATATGTTTTATTCACTTTCTGTTACGATGAAGAAAAAAAATGCCGGGCCCCACACCCACTCCCCGCCACAACTATAAATAGTATAATGTGTCTAAAAATAGCTTTAATTACAGGAAGAAGAGGAATTATTTGGTCCCGTTCGTTGCATTAAATGTGACGAATTGGGGGTTGCACTATCCACGTGAGCCGCCAGATAGCAATAGAGTGTCGAGTAGCTTAAAATGCCAACATTGACCGCAGCGTCAGTTGCTGTGTAGAGTGGCGCTTTCCATCGTTTTCAGCAGACTGCATTAACGGGAGATCTACCAAAGAATGGGGTCATACGAATCCCTTCCCTACTGTACACCTCTGCATAATGCTGTATCCGTATTAACATTAAAGCAAACAAAAAAAAAGACTAAATAAATATATATCAACTTACAACAAAAAGTAACTTTATTAACATTGTTTTTAGCCTGTAACATCCATCCATCCGTCCATCCGTCCATCCATTCATCTTCAACCGCTTATCCAGAATCGGGTCGCGGGGACAACAGCTCCAGCAGAGACCCCCAGACTTCCCTCTCTAGAGCAACATTAGCAACTTCCTCCTGGGGAATCCCAAAGCGTTCCCAGGCCAGAGAGGAGATGTAATCCCCACATCTGGTCCTTGGCCTGCCGCGGGGTCTCCTCCCAGTGGGACGTGCAACGAGGACCTCCCGAGGGAGACGCTCGTGAGGCATCTGCACGAGATGCCCGAACCACCTAAGCTGGCTCCTTTCCAAGCGAAGGAGCAGCGGCTCTACTCCGAGTCTCTCTCGGGTGACTGAACTTCTCACTCTATCTCTAAGGGAGATGCCAGCCACCCTTCTGAGGAAACTCATTCCGGCCGCTTGTATCCGCGATCTTATTCTTTCATGACCATAGGGGAGAGTAGGAATGTAGATAGCTCGGTAGACCGAGAGCTTTGCCTTCTGGCTCAGCTCTCGTTTCGTCACAACAGTGCGGCAGAGAGACTGCAATACTGCCCCAGCTGCTCCGATTCTCCGGCTGATTTCCTTCTCCATCTTTCCCTCACTCGTGAACAAGACCCCGAGATACTTAAACTTCTCCACCTGGGACAGAGTCTCGTCCTCTACCTGGACTGTACAAACCATCGGTTTCCTGCTGAGAACCATGGCCTCAGATTTGGAGATGCTGATCCTCATTCCAGCCGCTGAACACTCTGCTGCGAACCCATTCAGTGAGAGCTGAAGGTCACAAACCGAAGGTGCCATCAGGACCACATCATCTGCAAACAGCAGTGACGCAACCTTTAGCCCCCCGAGACGTATACCCTCTCCGCCATGGCCACGACTCTGCCTAGACATCCTGTCCATGAAAATCAAAAACAGGATAGGTGACAGAGCGCAGCCCTGGCGGAGACCAACCCCCACTGGAAACGGATCCGACTTACATCCAAGCACCAGGACACAACTCTCACTTTGGTTGTACAGAGATTGGATGGCCCTCAGCAGGGTTCCCTTCACTCCGTACTCCCTCAGCACCTCCCACAAGATCTCCCGGGGGACCCGGTCATATGCCTTCTCCAAATTCACAAAGCACATGTAGACTGGATAGGCATACTCCCAGGCCTTTTCCAGGATTCCCGCAAGAGTAAAGAGTTGGTCAGTTGTTCCACGACCAAGACGGAATCCACATTGCTCCTCTTGAATCTGAGGTTCGACTATCGGCCGGACCCTCCTTTCCAGTACCTTGGCGTAAACTTTCCCAGGGTGGCTGAGTAGTGTGATGACCCTGTAATTACCACACTCCCTCGGCACTGTCCCAGACTTCCACGCAATGTTGAAAAGGCGTATCAACCAAGACAGCCCATCAACACCCAGAGCCTTCAGCATTTCTGGACGGATCTTGTCAACCCTCGGAGCTTTGCCACCGTGGAGTTGTCTAACTACCTCAGTGACTTCACTCCGAGAGATCGACGTCGATCCCCCATCATCCTCAGGCTCTGCTCCTGTCAGGGAGGGTGTGTCTGATGTATTTGGGTTCAGGAGTTCCTCAAAGTGCTCTTTCCAACGCCCTACGACTTCCTCACTTGAAATCAGCAAAGTCCCATCCTTGCCGTACACAGCTTGGATGGTTCCCTGCTTCCCCCTCCTGAGGTGCCGTATGGTCTTCCAGAACAGCTTTTGTGCCGCCCGATAGTCCTTCTCCATGGATTCCCCGAACTGCTCCCACACCCTCTGCTTAGCCTCGTCCACAGCCACGGCCGCTGCCCTCCGGGCCTGTCGGTACCTTGCAACTTCCTCCGGAGTCCCCTGGGATAACATACCCCGGTAGGACTCCTTCTTCAGTCGGGCGGATTCCCTGACCACCACTGTCCACCAGGGTGTTCGAGAGTTACCGCCCCTTGAGGCACCTAAGACCTTCTGGCCACAGCTCGCAGCTGCAACTTTAGCAATAGAAGCTTTGAACATTGCCCATTCCTGTTCAATATCCCCAACCTCCACAGGGATGGCAGAGAAGTCCCGCCGGAGGTGGGAGTTGAAGTCCTTCCGGACAGAGGACTCCGCCCAACGTTCTCAGTTCACCCGCACTACACGCTTGGGTTTGCCAGGTCTGTCCAGAGGTTGCCCCCGCCATCTGACCCAACTCACCACCAGATGGTGATCAGTTGACAGTTCAGCCCCTCTCTTCACCCGAGTGTCCAAAACATACGGTCTCAGATCAGCTGATACGATTACAAAATCGATCATTGATCTTTGGCCTAGGGTGCTCTGGTACCAGGTACACCTATGAGCATCCTTAAGCTTGAACATGGTGTTTGTAATCGCAAGTCCGTGACTAGCACGGAAGTCCAATAACAAGCCACCACTCAGGTTCAGATCAGGGAGACCGTTCCTCCCAATCAGGCCAGTCCAAGTATCACTGTCATTGCCCACGTGCGCGTTGAAGTCCCCCAGCAAGACTATGGAATCCCCTGCCGGCGCCCCATACAGGACCCCACGCAAGGTATCCAAGAAGGCCGAATACTCTGAACTCTTGTTTGGTGCGTACGCACAAACAACAGTCAGAGTTTCCCCCCTCCAACCCTAAGGAGAAGGGAGGCGACCCTCTTGTTCACTGGGGTGAACTCCAACGTACAGGCACTCAGCCGGGGACTCGTGAGTATCCCCACACCCGCCTGGGCCCTCACACCCTGAGCAACTCCAGAAGTGAACAAGGTCCATCCCTTGTCCAGGAGTGTGGTTTCAGAGCCCTTGCTATGCGTAGAGGTAAGCCCCACCAGATCCAACCGGTAGCGCTCCACCTCTCGCACCAGCTCAGGCTCCTTCCCCACCAGCGTAGAGACGTTCCACGTCCCGAAAGTGAGCCTCTGCTGCCCCAAATTGGTCCGTCTGGAGCCTCCACTTTCACTGCCATCCACTTGGCAGCGCACCCGACCCCACTGGTTCCGACCGCGGGTGGTGGGCCCACGTGGCGGAGAAGATGGTGTGTCCACGTAGCTTCTTCGGGCTGTGCCCGGCCGGGCTCCATGGCTAGCCCGGCCACCAGGCGCTCGCTGACGAGCCCTGCCTCCGGGCCTAGCTCCGGAGGAGGGCCCCGGACTTCCTCCGGGCCAGGTAACGCATATTCTCTTCGTTTTTTCATGGGGGGTATCGTAACCCTAATGGGGGGGGCATTCGGGTGCTACACCTTGCCCAAGGGTGTAGCCTGTAACAGAAAAGTGTATTCATTTGTTTGAAACAAATCACAATGTTATCTTTATTTAAACTATAAAAAATTTTTGACCGACATGAACCATTTGATACTGAAAAGTAAAATTAAATAAACCCGATAAATGACAACAAATTCAAATTGATCAGAAACATTAACTCAGCAGCACAATATATAAAACACTTGAATGATAGTCTTTTGTGACTTATATATATATATATATATATACACAGCTCCCCCTGCGACCCCAAAAGGGACAAGCGGTAGAAAATGGATGGATGGACGGATGTGTATATATATATATATATATATATATATATATATATATATATATATATATATATATATATATACATTTATATAAGATTTATAAAAAGCTGTACGGTGGAAGAGGGTAGTGCATCTGCCTCACAATACGAAGGTCCTGAGTAGTCTTGGGTTCAATCCCGGGCTCGGGATCTTTCTGTGTGGAGTTTGCATGTTCTCCCCGTGACTGCGTGGGTTCCCTCCGGGTACTCCGGCTTCCTCCCACCTCCAAAGACATGCACCTGGGGATGGGTTGATTGGCAACACTAAATTGGCCCTAGTGTGTGAATGTGAGTGTGAATGTTGTCTGTCTATCTGTGTTGGCCCTGCGATGAGGTGGCGACTTGTCCAGGGTGTACCCCGCCTTCCGCCCGATTGTAGCTGAGATAGGCTCCAGCGACCCCAAAAGGGAATAAGCGGTAGAAAATGGATGGATGGATATATAAAAAGCTCTCCTGTCTTGTAATAATACATTTAGTAATCAAACAAAAGTCAAAGCCTTTCGTATCCTCTGTGATATGCTGGCATGTTTACATTTAAAAGACTGCGAGATTACACCATTTAGTCCACTGACATCGAGCACAGTGCTTCAAGAACAATCTGGCTGCCCAAAAGTGTTTGCATGTTGCTTCAAAGCCCAGCAGTCGTGAGGTGTATCAGCAAATATTCTACAGTAGCAAACTTTAATGTGCAAGATCTGGTTGTGGCAAAAAAAATGAAATTACTACAAGTGGGAGTGAGTTTATGCAGAATGGTAGACACGCACACACACACAGAACACAAACCATATCATTACTGTGCAGTCGCATACAGCTTTCATCTTCTCTCCTCTGAGTCTCTACGAGCAACATTTTTATACCCGCCTCATAACTCTGTCCATAATGCGATATCACTCGCACTAAATTACCAAGATAACCTTTATCAGAGTAGAGGTGAAACCTGTGAATGCTTGTGTGCTCATTCCGCTGCCAGGGAATAATAATAATAATAAAAAAAAAGTGAATGAGTTTGGAATGGGGTTTGGTGTGGATAATAGATGTTTTCCCACTGGGTAAATCCAAAGAGCCCTCAGCAGAGCTTTTGGAAAACATCAGGTGCTTGAAATGTTAAGTGGCTGGAGTAAAAACTGCCCAACATGTGCCCTTTACAAAAAAACGAAAATAAAACAACAAAAAAATGAATCTCTCTGAGAAAAATATAGACAAATATAAAAATTGAACTGGTGCCACTTGAGTATGGATTGTAGAATAGATATTGACAATCTAGGGCAGGGGTGTCAAATATACGGCCAGCGGCCCGCAAGATGAGTTTGCTAAGTAAAAAAATTAGCTGCAATTTTTTAATGAAACAAACTGCTGTTCTAAATGTGTCCACTGGATGTCGCAATAGCAATTCAAATGTGACCCATGTCACACATGACACTGTTTAAAGAAGACATGTCAGGTGACATTAGGCGCCCTCTGGATTGGCTACCGCTACTCCAATCAGTACAGGTGCAAGCAAGCAGCTGCTCCTGTTGTGGCTGGCAGCAGATGGCGGCAGACTGATGCGGTATCGACGCACAATAACTTATTTCGTTGTAAACTATCCACTCAACGAGTAAAGTAATGTTCACCCGTTTATGCTTAAATCTACCATGTCCACACTGGTTAGGTTTGTTGTTATGTTGCCTTGATTTCGGCTGTGGTGTCATTTTGATAATTATTTTGTTTATATTATAATTGTAACATTTGAATGATGATAAATAAATGTGTTGTGGCAGTTGCGGATGTCACCGATGCGGCGGTTCAAGGAAACACTCTGTTGCTTTTCCAAACACTTCATTAATGGTGAACTGCCAACATGAGAATGCTAAACAGGAAGTGCTTAAAGTTTAATGGCTTTGTAAATATACTGAGACAAAGTCTACGTTCATCGTGTTCTTCATGGTGTTTTCGAAACTGCATCAATTTTTTCCTCAGAATTTTTAACTAACTTGAATTGTTTTGCCAAGAGGATTATTTGTAATATGTACATTTTCAGAATGGACTAGTTGTGTTTTTGACCAAAGTATGACAAAGAAAACAATCTGGAGTTGTCTTTATTTTTAAATTATTAGGCCATGATCCTAACAGTCCGGCACACGTGGGAATAGATTTTCCTCTATGCAGCCCCTGAGCTAAAATGAGTTTGACACCCCTGATCTCGGGTCTCTTGCCAGAGGCCTGGGAGATTGAGGGTAGGATCTTATCTCTTTACAGTATTGCACTCTTCTGTACAGAGATACCTGATGTAGTTCCTGCTATCTGCTTGAGTCAACCACTCAGTTTAGTGCCTTGATCCCTACTGGCACCACTGTTGACTTTTTCTATATAATAAATAATACAGAGGGTAAACATTGGTTGTTCAAGAGAAGCTTTGAAAAGCTGAAATCATGGGTATCACAGCACCATATAAATAATAAAAGCTTTCATTGACGTAGAACTATCACTTGTTATATTATCTAACATCTTTGACAGTAAGCCTGATCTTGTAATGGTCCACTTTTGTATTAATATGCTGAAGTTTAGTGCTTTAAACCATTTTAACATACGTTAAAAAACATACCTAAATGTCTACCAAGGCCTTCTGCTTTGCAAAGCAAGGACTAAACGACGCTCGCCATGGAGCCACCAGAAGTGAAAGTAGAACATTTGTCCTCATATTCTAATCAATGACCGAACATGACGTGGCCAGGAATACATTTGGGGTTAAATTTAATGTGGAGTGCCTTATCATTCAGTAGTTTACATTTTAAAGTACCAGTAGAATGGGAAAACAAGTTGCCTCTATATAGAAGCTATTATCATACACATCTGATTTATGACTCTAAAAGACTCCCAAAGTTTGCGAATAAATAGATATGATCAAAACAGTATCAATCTCACAGAGATTCCCGAGCCATTTTGAGAGATAATGAGCTCGCCATTCACGTCGTTGCGTGACATAGAGGTAGGAACCACAGCTCACCAACAACAATGCAAATCATGCAGACTTCGTAGGAGCAAATAACGATTACTTCAGTACAAATGATGGTCCAGAACCTTATATTTTTTATCCTGAATATAAGGAGGATGATGTACAAGTTTTAGAAGCTCTGCTAAACACATCCGGCTTTAGTGAAACACTAAGCATCATGTATTAGTATTGCTAAGCGCTAAACAAGAAATACAAACTACGTACATAATAAAACGATTGCTTACTGTACAATGTCTGCTCTCACTGTGATGACGGCTGATAGGATGTCCATATCTTCCTGTTCGGATGAAGGATTAATTTTAATCCACACGAAGAGGTAAAAAAAGTTGCTGCTGCACCCAAAACCCAACCTCCGGGCTGATGATTTTAGGTTGTCCTGAAGAATTTGGAGGTAAACCTCTTTTTTCATTGTCCCATTTAAAGCACCAGTTCCATTAGCAGCAAAACAGGCCCAGAGCATAATACTACCACCACCATGCTTGACGGTAGGTGTGGTGTTCCTGGGATTAAAGGCCTCACCTTTTCTCCTCCAAACATATTGCTGGGTATTGTGGCCACCCTTTCTCCAACCTCACCCCTCACCAATATCTAATCAAACCTGATGGAGATGACTCCTTCATTCTCTGGCCCAGCGGTGGGTTTATTGAGCGGGAAATACGTATTCCAGCAGCCATATTGCAGGGGTATAGACACTGGCACTTTGGCCTGAAAATGACAGATGGGATATTTATGCAGAAACACTTGGCCTTTTTACGAACAAAAGAGATTTGTATTTCATCGTCGGGCAATTAGCTGAGACGTGGGACATCAGGAGGCAATACGGCAAAATCTCTCAGTTCAACAGTTTTGCTTGGCTGAAGTGCAGATAATTGCCTCATGGCTCATACTCGTTAAAGTGTTATGTTGTTAGGAACACAACGTGATCTTTTTTAGTCGGGCGGCAGAAACTGTTGTTTGGATTCCCCCTGACTTTACACGTTTTACAGTTTCGAAGTCCTGCTGAGTAATTGTATAACAATGGATTGATATATATTTGTTGTCATTATTAGGTGACATTATCAATTCTGCTGACTAGACCTCAAGATTGTCCGAGACCTCGGTGCGTTCTGAAAAAAAAGGTTGTTTATCTGTTATCACCATGTGACAAAACAGTCCATCTGATCAGAAATACGTAAGAGTTAAATATAACTTTCCATTATTCATTCACTTTCACTTTGTGATAAACTGAAGCTGTCAAACAGTAGTTATGGGGCTGAATTGTTACGATTTCACGGCATAAATGGGGTAGTTGTAACCCCAAGATGCAGAAACAGGAGACCGCGTGCAAGTAAAACTGTATTAAATATACAAAAAACAGCATATGTAGTTCAGAGACGTTTCATGAGAGCAGAGGGTCTGTTTGACTTTAAAAGGCGGTGCGGGTACTTCCGGTTGAGCATGGCTGGTGTAGGGCATGCTTAGCGTGGGGCTCTGTTTAAATGTGACTTTTTTTTTTATGTTTTATTGATGCTTTTGCTAAGAAAACAAAAAATAGTGCAGCTGGGAGTGCACACAAAACCAAAAGCTAGTGCAACATGGAAGTGCACAGGAAGTGGAGGAAGCTAAGCAATAGCAGACAAACTAGTACTTGTAACGGGATCCAGCATCCACTAAGAAGTGAGACTGGCTTATAAAGCCCTCTGATTAGCGATCAGAGGCAGGTGAGTGTCCTGATCGCTAACCAGAGGTGGGTGTGTTCACTCAGGGCTCAGAGGCCGGACAGGAAAGTCACTGCAGGACAAAACAGGAAGTAGAACCACAATAAGAGTGCAGGACAGGGGCACAAGAAAAATACCAAGCTGAGTTTGACCCGGTCCTGACACAAATCTTTTTCACTCATGGGGCGGTATAGCTCGGTTGGTAGAGTGGCCGTGCCAGCAACTTGAGGGTTCCAGGTTCGATCCCCGCTTCCACCATCCTAGTCACGGCCGTTGTGTCCTTGGGCAAGACACTTTACCCACCTGCTCCCAGTGCCACCCACACTGGTTTAAATGTAACTTAGATATTGGGTTTCACAATGTATAAGCGCTTTGGGTCACTGGAGAAAAGCGCTATATAAATATAATTCACTTCATCTCAGTACCACCAAGAAAAATGCATCTTGTACATACTGTACTTTTCACCTCAACTTGGAAGCCAAAAGCCATTTTTGTGTATCAATACGATATCAGTAGAAAAGGTTTGATCAAGAAAATTACTGAAACGGAGAATGATGGTAGCTGTGAAAAACACTAACCTATTTATTATTAACAGTCTGTCTATGCTGTCTAAGTTAAAGTGGACAGGTAATTGTTTTTTGGGCAACACCTAGTGGCCACATTAATTAGCTTGTGACGCAGTAATTTGAATGATGCGGACACGTTTGTTACTGAACACTTTCTCATATTTGATACTTGTTTATATTGACAAATGTGCTGATTAGTACGTAATATCGTTTTAAGGACACATATTACATTTGTCTAGCTTAAGTGCGTAGCTGCTGGCTCCTAGGAGCCACCATGTTGTGACTTGACGAAACTACAAAAAAAGACAAACCTCGTGTGTTTATTGGAGGACATTTATGTGTTTACTTTGTACAAGTAAACACGCTGCATGACTGCTTGTATCGGAGCTTATATTGGAAAGTTTGAGTTGAATCAGATCATTTTTTTTCCTTCCTTTGCCATTTTAACTTGAATTCCTAGTCATTTATATTCATTACTCAAGGCGAAACTGCATTTTGAACATGCTGTTTTAGCTTCCTGGGATAAGAATAAAAAGGGCTCACATTGAGAGTAACTTTTTACTCTGCCATGATTTAACTCTCACAGCCAGGGACCATTTATGTCTTTTCTTTAAAAAAGTGGCAATAAAATCTTTGCCATCCACTCTGGATTCAACTACATTAACATTCCATTGGAGCAAAAGCATCTTTATCATGTTTTATCCGAATAACCTGCTTGGCCATCCTTTCAGTGGGTGTGGGTTCCGTGTTTAAGTCCACAGTTGGCGTCACATTCACAATTTTTACGCCAAACACAATGCTCTCATATTTCCTCAATTTGAAATGTTTTCTAAGGAAAAATTAGTTTAGTTCGATTATTAGCCAACTGTTGCAGCTCCGAGGAATTTCAATGCCCAACATGACCAATAACACAAAACATTGGTACTTTTGAGCAACTTTTGAACGTGTTCACAGTAAGCTGTACTCAATTGTGTTGAACGCTATTTAGATAAGCTCTGAAATATCGATTCTGATCCGAAGTGCGATAGCTATTTATTTAGATTCTGAATAAATTCGTAGTTAAAAAAGAAAAACTAAATTAGGCCATGTCAGCGCTTACTTGTGGCATTTATTCGTCATACGTCAGCAGCCATCAGGAGCTTTGCAACATGTTTTATTATCATTTTTATACCAAATATTATATTGCTAAATTTTTTTTAACCGAAAATCTTGTTCAATTGAGAATCGATTATGAATTAAATCGTCACCCCGAGGATCTGAATCGAATTGTAAGTTGTTGTAAAATTCACATCCCTGATTATTGTGTGATGAACAGTATTCTGAAAATTACTTTTAAAAAGTAATTAATTATAGTTGTCCCTTAGTTGACCTAAAAAGTAATATAATTACTCTTTAATAAATGTATTTAATTACTAGGCTTACTAATTAATGCGTTACTCACAAAAAAAATTCAAATATCTTGCATATGCATTTGAGAGACGTTTCATGAGAGCAGAGTGCCTGTTGCCAAGTGACGTATGACGTCTGCGAGAGTGCGCTCCGAACAGCATTTTACTGCGATGCAGCTCTTTTGAGATTGAATGCGTTTCGATGGCTGTCATACCTTCTTGTCCACAGACGGGGTAATGTACGATTGCAAGTTTGTCACTCCAATCATTCATTTGTTGTTCATTATTCCCTTGTGGTAGTGTTAGTATGTGTGTGCGTGGGTACTTCGCCTACACATTGTTTGCCGTGTGATGTTGCCTTTTCCTATTTGACACCAAGTGTTAGGATAGAGTTCAAGGGTGGACCCCGGGATGCGGAGAATGGAGGCAAGGGAAGCGATAACAACTGAAAATATTTAATAAGTCCAAAAATGGTAACTAAGGATGATGGGGCAAAAAGTGCACGCCATGTAAAATCTAACAAAAGGAGTCTCTTTCAGAGGTTGGCGGAACCAAGGTCAGGAACGCACACAGCGTGGCAAAAAACTAGTCCTCTAAAACAAGGTGGCTAGAAAAACAAAAACACAACAAGGTCAATATAACAGAAATATGTGAAGGCAACATACCAGGGAAGCTGAGTCAAGGTAACACATGTCAGAGTAGAGTTCAGGAAGAATAACCGGCGGGGACCAGCTGGTGGAGACGCGCTTAAATACTACCCGGAGATGATTAGCAGCAGGTGTACCTCGTTGGGGACAAAAGACTGTGGAAGAAACTGAAAAAACCAATAGAGAAGGCAGGGAGAAGACAACATACATAACAGTACTCCCCCCTTAAAGGACGCCACCTGGCGGCTTACCTGGCTTCTCGGGGAAACGTTCATAAAAAACAGTAAGGAGAGAAGGGTCAAGGATAAGCGATCGCGGGACCCAAGATCGGTCCTCGGGGCTGTAACCTTCCCAGTCGACCAGATACTGGAAACCCCTGCCCCTTCTTCTCACGTCAAGAATGGCCTTGACCGTGAACGCCTGGTGTCCATCGATCAGACTGGGAGGAGGAGGAGGCACCTCTGGAGGACTCAAGGGACTGGAGGACACAGGCTTGAGTAGGGAGACGTGGAAGGACGGATGGATCTTGAGAGTCCGGAAGATGTAGGCGAACCGCTGAAGGGTTTATAACTCGCTCGATGGTGTAAGGTCCAATAAAACGTGGCTGCAGTTTCTTGGAGGAAACTTGGAGAGGTAAGTCACGAGATGACAGCCATACCTTCTGACCAGGCTTGTAATCCGGAGCTGTGCTGCGGTGGCGGTTGGCAAGACGCTGGTTGCGCTCCGAGGTGCGTGCCAGTGCGGACCGTGTGTTCTGCCAGGCTAGACGTGCACGGCGTAGGTGGACAGCAACCGATGGAACGGCGACCTCAGATTCCAGGGAAGGAAAGGCAGGAGGTTGGTACCTGTAGGCAGAGTGGAAAGGAGACATACCTGTAGCCGAGCTGATGAGAGTATTGTGGGCGTACTCAATCCAAGATAGACTGAGCGCCCAGGAGGCCGGCTGCTGGTGGCAAACGCAGCGGATGGCAGCCTCCAGATCCTGATTGGTGCGCTCCGTCTGACCGTTAGTCTGTGGGTGGTATCCAGAAGAGAGGCTCGGTGATGCTCCCAACGAATTGCAGAAAGCCTTCCAAACTGCCGAAGAAAATTGTGGTCCCCTGTCCGAGACTACATCACCGTAATATTGACAGTGGTGGACCGCTTTTCCAAGATGGCACATTTCATTCCCCTTCCCAAGTTGCCCTCGGCACTCGAGACTGCAGAATTACTTACACGCCACGTTTTCCGGCTGCATGGTATCCCGGTGGATACCATGCAGCATGGCATGGTATCCCGGTGGATACCATGCAGCCGGAAAACGTGGCGTGTAAGTAATTCTGCAGTCTCGAGTGCCGAGGGCAACTTGGGAAGGGGAATGAAATGTGCCATCTTGGAAAAGCGGTCCACCACTGTCAATATTACGGTGTTGCCATTAGATGGGGGAAGTCCTGTGATGAAGTCCAACGCCACGTGGGACCACGGGCGGGAGGGTATGGGAAGTGGCCGTAGAAGGCCAGCTGGTGCCCGATGAGAAGCCTTATTGCGGGCACAGGTGGAACAGGCAGCTACGTACTCCGTCACGTCAGTTCTGAGAGTAGGCCACCAGAAGCGTTGGGCTAGGAGGTAAGTCGTACGAGTAATGCCTGGGTGGCAGGCGATCTTGGAGTTGTGGGCCCAGTTCAAGACCTCCGGACGGAGTTCTGGAATGACAAAGAAACGACCCTGAGGACAGTTCTGAGGAGAAGGAACCTTCTTGAGTGTCTCTGTCACGCGACTCTCGATGTCCCACTGTATAGCTCCCAGCACTTGTGATGGAGGGATGATGGTCTCGGTCTTGGCCTCCTCCTCGGGGCAGGCGTACATTCTGGATAAGGTGTCAGGCTTACCGTTCTGAGAGCCGGGTCGGAAGGTTATAGTAAAATTGAACCTGGTGAAGAACAATGTCCATCTGGCTTGCCTTGGGTTTAGCCGTTGAGCAGTGCGGATGTATGCCAGATTCTTGTGGTCCGTGAACACAACAAATGGAGTCTCCGCGCCCTCCAGCCAGTGCCTCCATTCCTGCAGTGCTAAGACAACAGCGAGTAGTTCTCTGTTACCTATGTCGTAGTTGCGTTCAGCAGGAGTCAGGCGACGTGAGAAGAAGGCACAGGGGTGCAGCCTCTGGTCGGAGGTAGAGCGCTGGGAAAGAACAGCTCCCACGCCGGAGTCGGAAGCATCAACCTCGACAAAAAATTGAGTGGACACGTTAGGGTGGATAAGAACATGTGCTGAAGTAAATAACAACTTAAGTTTCTCAAAGGACCTCTGTGTCTCAGAGGTCCACAAAAAGGGGATCTTGGTAGATGTAAGCTTAGTAAGAGGTTCAGCTACCTGACTAAAATTGCGGATAAAACGGCGGTAAAAATTAGCAAAACCTAAAAATCTTTGGAGGTGCTTTCTAGTGGTGGGTGTGGGCCAATCGACCACAGACTTGATCTTAGCGGGATCTGCTCGGAGTTGACCCTTCTCTACAATAAACCCCAAGAACGGAACGGATTCAGTGTGAAACACGCATTTCTCAGCCTTGACAAAAAGTCTATTCTCTAGAAGACGTTGAAGAACTAAGCGAACATGCTGCACGTGAAGTTCGGAGTTAGGAGAAAAAATGAGGATATCGTCCAAGTAAACGACCACAAATCGATCGAGCATGTCGCGAAGAACATCATTAATGAGGTTTTGAAAAACACCCGGCGCATTGGTGAGGCCAAAAGGCATGACCAGATATTCAAAATGACCTAGTGGTGTGTTAAAGGCGGTCTTCCATTCGTCCCCTTGCTTTATTCTGACCAGGTGATAAGCATTGCGGAGGTCTAATTTGGTAAAATATCTGGCCGTGTGTAAGGGATTAAAAGCAGAGTTGAGAAGCGGAAGGGGGTACTTATTTTTAATCGTAATAAGATTTAGGGTCCGATAATCAATACAAGGGCGGAGTGTCTTATCTTTCTTTTGCACAAAAAAAAAAACGGCGGCTAGAGGAGAGTTGGAGGGGCGGATGAGACCTGAAGCGAGTGACGTGGTGATATAGTCCTCTAGCGACTCTCGTTCTTGTTTAGAAATATTATAAAGACGGGACGAAGGAAGTGTAGCACCCGGGAGTAGATTAATAGAGCAGTCATAAGGACGGTGTGGTGGTAGTGACAATGCGCGGTCCTTACTGAAGACCTCCTTAAGATCATGGTAATTTGTGGGGACAACTGACAAATCTATGATCTCTGGGGTAACGACACGTGCGGGTCCGATGCGAGGGCATGCGGATTGGAGACAATGTGTGTGACAAAAATTTCCCCAATTAATGATCTTTGTCTTGACCCAGTCAATATGGGGATTATGCAGAGCTAGCCAGGTAAGACCAAGCACAACAGGAGCCGAGCGAGAGGGAATGACAAGAAAACAAATAGACTCAAAATGGTTACCAGATAATTTTAGCGTTAATGGTTCAGTCTGATGAGTAACGCTCGCTAGGTGGCCCCCGTCGAGGGATCGGACCACCCTAGGTCTGTGTAATTTGGACATGGGAATGGCCAAACGCTTAACAAGTGCTTCATCAATAAAATTGTCATCAGAACCAGAGTCAATAAGAGCACAAATGTCAAAATGCTTATCCTTATCCCAGGTGAGTATGCCAGTGAGTTGAAGTCGTGATAGAGTCTGACCTGTAGAGGGCGGTAGAGGAGCAGGAGCGGTCGCTGGCGCATGTGTTGCTTGGGTGTGGCGAGTGGGTGGAGCTCGGGTGCGAGGAGGTGATGCTTGAGAACGATGGCGAGCTGGACAATGAGGGCAGCGGTTCAGGCGATGATCGGCCTCTCCACAATACAGACAAAGATGGAGGCGAAAGCGACGATCCCTCTCCGCTTGAGTCAGGCGAGATCCTCCTAATTGCATTGTTTCGTCCTCTCGTGATATCGATACTGCATCGATAATGGGTATCGGTGCGGCAGTAATTTGATGCCTTCCATGGCCACTCCCATTATATGCAGATGAGCGCCATCCTTGCTGTCGGAGTCTATCTGTCTCCCAGTCAACGAGGCGAGTCTCCACCTCCACTGCCGTAGCGACCAGCTCGTCGAGGCTATCGGGAGTTTTGAGCGGAATCATAAGTCTCCGGACCTTATCTGCAAGGCCTAGGGAGAAAACATCCACCAATGCGGAAGTGCGCCATTCACTTTCCGCCGCCAGTCTACGAAATTCAATGGCGAAGTCCGTGACGCTGCGCTGCCCTTGTTGCAGACGCAACAACGATCGCGCCGCCTCACGCCCTGGCCACCCGCGTTGGAAAATGCTCTTTAAAGCCTTGGAGAAGGCGGCGTATGAGGCGCACACGGGTGACTGACGCACCCACTCTGCGGTGGCCCAAGCAGACGCCCGGCTACTCATGTGGGTCAAGATAAACGCCACGCGCGCTCTTTCTGACGGCAAAAGTTCGAAATAGATCTCACATTGGGTGAGAAAAGTTTGTACATCACCTGACTCGCCGGAGAAACGCTCAGGCTTCGAGAGTGGTGGACAGGCGGCAGGAGGAGTGTCTCTAGGGAAAGTAGTATCTTCAGGACGTGGCGGTAACTGCGGGGTTGCTGGAACGGCCGTGGGAGGAGACATGGCGTGCAGAGCGGTGAGTACGCTACTTAGCTGTCGCTCCAATGTGTCGAGGCGGGCTTCTTGGCGTTCCGTCATGGCGTTGACGCACGCACCAAGTAAGCCAAATTGTTCCTCTTGTTTCCCCAGGCGAATAGCCTGTTGTTGCAGTTCCCGCTTTACTGGGTCCATCTCTGCGAGGTCCATTTTGAAATGGCCGGTTATTATGTTAGGATAGAGTTCAAGGGTGGACCCCGGGATGCGGAGAATGGAGGCAAGGGAAGCGATAACAACTGAAAATATTTAATAAGTCCAAAAATGGTAACTAAGGATGATGGGGCAAAAAGTGCACACCATGGAAAATCTAACAAAAGGAGTCTCTTTCAGAGGTTGGCGGAACCAAGGTCAGGAACGCACACAGCGTGGCAAAAAACTAGTCCTCTAAAACAAGGTGGCTAGAAAAACAAAAACACAACAAGGTCAATATAACAGAAATATGTGAAGGCAACATACCAGGGAAGCTGAGTCAAGGTAACACATGTCAGAGTAGAGTTCAGGAAGAATAACCGGCGGGGACCAGCTGGTGGAGACGCGCTTAAATACTACCCGGAGATGATTAGCAGCAGGTGTACCTCGTTGGGGACAAAAGACTGTGGAAGAAACTGAAAAAACCAATAGAGAAGGCAGGGAGAAGACAACATACATAACACCAAGCTCATTTTAGTGTGGTGCTGGTCGTTCTTTTTATTAGTAACAGGTTACTTCCTGCATTGGACTTGCTGTGCTTCTGACGCTGTCGTGTTGACTATCAAAAGTTACATCAAAAGCATCAGTAACGGCGTTGTAACGTACGTACAAGTAATTACCCTACTCGTTACTAGTATAAATAAAACAGAATTTTTCCGAACACTGGTGATGAGGTATTTTTTTAGATGTGTCTAAACATATGCTGCTTTTCTAGCTGTGAACTGGCAACTTGAATTTATAGTCCAGATACATACCTGAGATACGTTGGGAATATGAGGGGTGAACTTCCTTAAGTTTCAGTTTCTTGGTAGGTCCAAGTCAGCTTTCACTAAAGCAGCAACCACAGCCTCCCAAATACTGATCAAACGCACAAATTTTACAGGCGCAACATTTCCACAAACGCTCCGTACTGTTAGAGCAGTGGAGTGCATCAATCAATGTGCGTGATGGAGAGTTATTCTGCATAAAAATGGTGGCCTACCCTAAATGCCGCAGATGTTTTCCTGTTCGTTTGCTTAGATTTCCCTAAAAACGTATTCAGGGAATTTATTGCCGTCCATTTTCAAGCTGAAACGACTCAACTAGTTCATCTTGAAGCTTTACTGCTCACATGAGTCATCACCACCATGCTGGTGCCTGACTTGAAGTGGTGCCTTTTGTCCATTAGTGATCCAGCCAAGGAATCATCTAATGTGCCCATCTAGAGCAGACTTAGGCTATTATTATGACTCGGCGGCCACATTGAGTGAAAAAAATGTGCCTTAGATGTCAGTATGTATAAAATATATATATATATATATATATATATATATATATATATATATATATATATATATATATATATATATATATACCTGTAAAAATATGCTGTACAGTATGTGCGCTTTTTTGAGGAATACAAATACAATAATATCTGAAAAAATGCTAAAAACGTTATGACAGACAAGCTAAAAAATCATAAAGGAATTCAAAATGTTTGAATGTACATAAAAAATTAAGAGGATTTACAATATTAACTATGAACGATAAAACACTGAATATTAACAACTAGTGTTGTCGCGTAAGCAAAATTTTGGTACCGGTACTAAAATGATTTTGATACTTTTCGGTACTTTTCTAAATAAAGGGGACTACAAAAATTGCATTATTGGCTTTATTTGAACAAATAATCTTAAGGTACATTAAACATATGTTTCTTATTGCAAGTTTGTCCTCAAATAAAATAACATACTAGACAACTTGTCTTTAATTAGTAAGTAAACAAAGGCTCCTAATTTAGCTGCTGACATATGCAGTAACATATTGTGTCATTTACCATTCTATTATGTTGTCAACATTATTAAGGACAAGTGGTAGAAAACTAATTATTAATCTACTTGTTCATTTACTGTTAATATCTGCTTACTTTCTATTTTAACATGTTCTATCTACACTTCTGTTCAAATGTAATAATCATTTATTCTTCTGTTGTTTGGATACTTTATTTTTGAATGATACCACAAATTTAGGTATCAATCAGATACCAAGTCGTTACAGGAGCATACATTGGTCATATTCAAAGTCCTCATGTGTCCAGGGACATATTTCCTGAGTTTATAAACATAATATAAATTTTAAAAAAAACGAAAGAAGATATCGACGTAATTATAGTAGTATCGCTCTTGTACTTGGTATCATTACAGTGGATGTCAGGTGTAGATCCACCAATGGCGTTTGTTTACATTTTGACGCTTGTGAGCCATGGTGTGCAGTGACGTGCGGTCACTAGAGGCAGGTGAGGCCCCGCCTCACCTGCCATCATGGAAAGAAAAAAAATGTAAAAAGAAAAAAAAATTAATTAAATTGTTATATGTATCCAGTGATTATAGTAAAGTTATTTTCCATTTAACTTCACCAGTTTTAGATTATTTTTATTCAAAATCGCTGAATTTTCACATTTGCTGTTCAAATACTGAGAAGAGACGGTGGGGTGATCAGCAGCCAGTTGAGGCACGTCACTGCGTGCCGCAACATGGATTATATTATACATTTCCATAGTTTAGTTAGCTGAGGTATATAATGTACAGTGTATTTTGTCAACAACTGTATGTGTGTAACGTATTTTTTGTGCTGAGCATTCATAAAACGGCTGCAAAAGACGCACTGGCTGAGGCTCGCAGTAATCCGGCCTCCTGGTGGTAGAGGGCGGTAGTGATCCCAGAGATCATTCCTCGGTCGCAGAAGAAGTGAGAACAAGCAGCAAGTCGAGTGCAGCGGTCGTTTATTATTTCCTCTCGTCTGAACTTTTATTAAAAACATGGAGGATTACATATGTAAAATAAAACAGTTTTCTAAACTGGACTTTAAATCGAAGCAGGAGGTAATAATTAAAGGTAGACCAACACCGAAGCTAAAAGGTTTGCTTCAGACTTCGGGACAGAAGACTCGTTCTTTTCAAACGGCGTGGTACACACGCAAAGGCTGGCTGTGTGGATGTCCAGCAAGAAAGGTAAGACCATAATAATGTTTTTTTTAATTAAATGTGCTTTTTTGTGTGCTACAGTTTGTATGTGTAAAGAATGCTGGTATGAGCTTTTAAACATAACCCGTTAACTGCTGCCAATCAAATAGTGAATAAGATACTCTTTAGGGTTCATATGTTTGTAAATCTGACTGTGATGAAGTCAGTGCCTCACCAGCCATCAACCTCACCGCACGTCACTGATGGTGTGTAGTGAAGCATGTTTAGCTATTCCTCGTCCTGCAGGGATGATACTTGTAAAAAACGTACTTTATTTGTCGCCATGGAGGTGAGGATTAGTGATTTAGAAGTAGCTAAAACACTGCCGACAGCGGCTGGACTTTAGCCGCTAGCTAGCCATGTCTTAAAGCACCTCTCCCTGAGGGCGTTTCAGTGTTATAACTTCACCTTTATTGTTAGTTTTCAAGCCAAAATGCGTCCGTTCTCACTTTTCTTTCTACACACTGTGTCTGCTTGTAAGTACTCCATGATTGTGCGCTGCCGAACATGCTCCTCTGCTCGTAAACCAGCAATAACACGACGCGGGGGGGGGGGGGGGGGGGGGGGGGGTACTTTTCAGAGGCGATATAGTCATACTTGCCAACCTTGAGACCTCCAAATTCGGGAGATTGGGGGGGAGTTTAGGTGGGCGAGGTAAGGGGGCTGGTCAGGGGGGGGAGTATATTTGTAGCTAGAATTCACTGAAATTCAAGTATTTCTTATATATATATATATATATATATATATATATATATATATATATATATATATAAATAAAATAAATACTTGACTTTCAGTGAATTCTAGCTATATATATATGTATTTTATTATATGTATATACATATAAATAAAATAAATACTTGAATTTCAGTGTTCATTTATTTACACATATACACACATAACACTCCTCTCTACTCATTGTTGTATTTGAAAGTGCAATGCTTTGCAGCCAGTAGTACAGCCTTTGAAGGAGCGTACCGTATGTATGGGCAGTGTAATATTCTGGGTTGGAGTCAATAACCAGGCGAGGTGACGAAATTACGTCTCTTTACTTCATACTTCAGAACCGACTCCCACACTTGCCGTCAGGGTGCGCAATACAACGTAAACCGTTGGCTAACCTAAAAGTAACCACAGCACACTATTGTGCTGTGGTTACTTTTTGGTTGGCCAAGTGGACGTGACGACAGGCTGTCCTCACTCAGGTCCGCACGGACCTGGAGGGGGCGTGCCTTAAGTCCGGCTGGAAATCGGTAGAAATTCGGGAGAATGGTTGTCCCGGGAGATTTTCGGGAGAGGCACTGAAATTCGTGAGTCTCCCAGAAAATTTGGGAGGTTTGGCATGTATGGGTATAGTACCGAAAATAATTGATTAGTATTGCGGTACTATACTAATACCGGTATACCGTATAACCCTATTAACAACATATGAACATCACTCCTCCTTACCATTCAGACCACCTCCTCGATCAACATATTTTACAATTAAGCAAAACGCAACAAACACGGCAAAAGAAGAACGCAAAGTGTAAAAAAAACACCTAAAATCTGAAATATCACTTTTTCCGCAGAACTTTGTAAAAATTTGCTTTCGCGTCCGTCCCTGAAACCCACGTTTTAGGTTGGCTGCGGTGGACACAAACCCTCTCTGAGCTGCTTTGACGTAATTACCGTAATAACTTGTATGTCACTCAAAAGCGCAGATTCCAACCATAGGAATACTTTCTATAGTTCAAGACTTACGGTAATTTGAAAACAGCACTGCACATCATAATGGCATCTACAGTTTCGATGATAAAGGTCTAAAAAATTATTTGTGAACGTCCGGCGGGCCATAATTTGCCCAAGCCTGATCTAAAGAGACTCTTAGTGCATTCATGTATGAACGGACAAAGCTGTCTTTAAGTCATTCATAAGGTAATTCTTTGTTAAATCATGACATTTTAACTCAGGATCTACAGTGATCAGATCTAAATTAGAGCTGTCTTTGACTAGGGATTTTCATAGTCGATTTGTTAGATTTTGAACATCTAAGGCGAACGCAGCTGAGATAGGCTCCAGCGCCCCCCGCAACCCCAAAAGGGACAAGCGGTAGAAAATGGATGGATGGATGGTATTTCCTTTGACAAGGAAAGGTCCTCCCAGATTGTTGTATCCTTTGGCTGT
This sequence comes from Nerophis lumbriciformis, assembly GCF_033978685.3. Lineage (NCBI taxonomy): Eukaryota > Metazoa > Chordata > Actinopteri > Syngnathiformes > Syngnathidae > Nerophis > Nerophis lumbriciformis. The sequence goes on along the minus strand of NC_084570.2, from coordinate 18,809,158 downwards.
CTGAACAATGAGAGTATATTAGAATTGAGGATTAACATTTTATTCCACAAAAAAGGAGACCTAGCTGTCTAAAGTCAGGAGACTTGCCTGAAAAGGGTCTCTCCACACATATGCTTTTGTCCAAAACCGAAAGTTAACCTAACGTGTGTTGGAGGTGAAAGTCCCAGGGTTCTGCCAAAATGGTTCTGCCAGAAGGTTTTGTGGCTCCACCAACGAGGACTAAACCTAAAAGGTCCCTGGTTCTAAAAGTTTAGATCCGGGATGTCAATCTCATTGGAGGAAAATATATTCCCAAGTGGGCTGGACTGATAAAATAATGGCATAACAACTTAAATATAAAGACAACTTCGGATTGTTTTCTTTGTTTTACTTTGGTCAAAAATAGAACAAGTACATTCTGATTATGTACGTCTTAAAAATAATCCTCTTGGCAAAACACTTTAAGTTAGTTGACAGTTCTGAGTAAAAACTCTGAAGTTAAAAACACAATGAAGAGCACAATGAACTTACTCTTTGTCTCACTGTACCGACAACCCCTTTAAACTTTTAAGTCACAGCCTATCTGGGGTTGAACAAAAATAAATAGTAAATATATAACAACTAGGGATGTCCGATAATGGCTTTTTGCCGATATCCGATATTCCGATATTGTCCAACTCTTTAATTACCGATACCGATATCAACCGATACCGATATCAACCGATATATGCAGTCGTGGAATTAACACATTATTATGTCTAATTTGGACAACCAGGTATGGTGAAGATAAGGTACTTTTTAAAAATAATAATAAAATAAGATAAATAAATTAAAAACATTTTCTGGAATAAAAAAGAAAGTAAAACAATATAAAAACAGTTTCATAGAAACTAGTAATTAATAAAAATTAGTAAAATTAACTGTTAAAGGTTAGTACTATTAGTGGACCAGCAGCACGCACAATCATGTGTGCTTACGGACTGTATCCCTTGCGGACTGTATTGATGTATATTGATATATAATGTAGGAACCAGAATATTAATAACAGAATGAAACAACCCTTTTGTGTGAATGAGTGTGAATGGGGGAGGAGTTTTTTTTGGGTTGGTGCACTAATTGTAAGTGTATCTTGTGTTTTTTATGTTGATTTAATTAAAAAATAAAACGATACCGATAATAAAAAAAAACTATATCGATAATTTCCGATATTACATTTTAACGCATTAATCGGCCGATAATATCGGCCTGCCGACATCTCTAATAACTATTCTAGGTATCAAATACCTCATTTGTCATTTCCACGTATTAATCCTGTGCTAACTACAAACCATACAAACGGAGATAGAAACTCGTCCATGTTTTTCTTTTTTGACAGACATTTTGGGGAAATGAGGTTGCCGAAGCACAATGTGTTCGAAGGAGTAGACTTAAAACAGCAGGTTTTACATTTCATTTTGTTTGAAGTGGGCGAAAGGGGGACTGCAGCCACACTTTATTGTGCACCTTCTTGGCCCCTGTATAAGCCATTTGCTTGCCTAAAATAATTGCAATTGTGACATCCAGTGGACACATTTAGAACAGCAGGTTTGTTCATCAAGAAAATTCAGCTCGTTTTTATACTTAGCAAACTCATATCGCGGGCCGGATTAAACTTGTTCGCCGGCCTGATCCGGTACGCGCGGGCCGTGCGTTTGGCACCCCTGGTTTAGACGGACCCTAAAAGTTCCAAATTTGCATGACGAGTAATGGGTGGGACCCATTTTTGGTGCACTACGGATCTTTCAAAACTCCCAAGGGAAAGTGGAGCCTTCCTTAACCCTTCCATAAAGCAAATTGCACCCATTCGCACTCAAGGAATTAGTACTTGGACACAGGAGGACTTTGAAGGCCCAAACTAAAGGATTTACAAGACTAGTTGATGTTGTATTTGTTTTTGTGTAGTTATTGTGTAATATTGACTTTGTTTTTCTCAAACGATTGTATGTAATAAAAGAAAATAAGGAACTAGTTTAACAATGTGTCGATATTGTTACACTGCTGTCCTGTGTTTTTTCAGATTATAATTGTGATTACAGTTAATAATACATGTGATTGGTATCAGTATTGGTATCGGCCGACCTCACTTATGGATGATCTAAGACATCTTTACTCAAAGCAATCCAATAGATCGCAGTTCAACAATATGGCGGCACATTTATATTTGAGGTCTTCTGCAGGCAAATTGGATCTTTTCTCTTCTGTATGTCTCAGTTTGCTCGGAGTAATGAAGCTGCCCAATAACCATACGCACCTCGTGTCAATCCAAGTAGACAATCTTGATACATGCTGTCTAGCCGGATCGAAAACACTTTCAGCACACAAAGTGAGCTGCCGCTGATTTCTGCCCAAACCGAGGGCCTATTCCAGCTTTCATCTCATACATGTGAGGGGAAGTGGTCCAGGTGTGCGTCACGCCGATAAGTTTCCCCAACCCACTGTCGCCTGCCGTGAAGACCACCCGCCCCGCCGCTGTCCTTCTCAGTTCCACTTCCTTTCTCAGGCCAAATAATCGAATCAGATAGGATGGGCTGATATGTCTTAAATAAACCCCAGGAAATATTATGCTTTCATCCCAATGTTTGAGCCTATTCGTAATCTTCTCATTCCTTTTTCTGCGTGGGTCATTCAGTCGAGGTGACTGAAGAACGACTTGTGATGGGATATTTAATCCAACAAGGACACTGGCCATAAAGTTAACAGCATGGCGTTCTTTAATCAGCTACTTTTTGCAATTTACACCTTTGAGAGAAGGTCTAACTATACTAATCACGTCTTCACTAATCATAGTAATTAGGAGTACTCGTCACCAGAAAAAAGCAACACCGTTATTCCAAAGCACCGCCACTGAGGCACGATTTGTCTCTCCCACCAGTGAGCCACAAATTGAAGATACATTTCTTTCCTATAAAAGTTAAGATGTGACATGAAAATAAGTAGTACTTGAACTAATCTTACACTCTGTTCTTCTTTAACCAGGTGGCTGCCAGGGGGGCGATGTGGTGTAGGCGAGATTAAAGGGAACCGGCAGCCGTCGCATCCCACGGGTAGGTTAGATCTGTCGTATTGATTGCTGGGATGTTGTTATTGTCACTGTCAGGGGAAATCAAAGACTTGCAGTGAAGTTTTTGTCCTCTTAAAAAATAAGACACTGCAAACTGAAGTCAGACAAGGCTGTAAGGCAATGGAAATACATAATGCAAGTTATTGTTTTTATTGAGTGCTGTGCACATGCGTGGCATCTTTAAGCTAAGGCATATACACTACGTTTCTCGCAGGTAACGTTATCACTGGAGGATGAGCGTAAAAATGTTACACACCAAGAGAGCGGCAGAGTCAGAGAAGAGATGCTAATCACTGGCAGCTTAGATAGCTTTGTTACGGCGGGGTCGCATGTTAATGTGCAGATTGTTTCCCCAAGATGCAGACGGAACTCAGGAGGCAGTGTGCAGGTAGGACATACTTGCCAACCCTCCCGGATTTTCCGGGAGACTCCCGAAATTCAGCGCCTCTCCCGAAAACCTCCCAGGACAAATTTTCTCCCGAAAATCTCCCGAAATTCAGGCGGAGCTGGAAGCCACGCCCCCTCCAGCTCCATGCGGACCTGAGTGACGTGTCAACAGCCTGTATTCACGTCCGCTTTCCCACAATATAAACAGCGTGCTTGCCCAAACACGTTATAACTGTAGAATGATCGAGGGCGAGTTCTTGGTTTCTTATGTGGATTTATTGTTAGGCAGTTTCATTAACGTCCTCCCAGCGCGGCAACAACACACAACAACAGCAGTCATGTTTTATTCTACCGTAAAGTAGTTCGTCTGCCGTAAACAGCAATGTTGTTGTAATATATTGAGTTGGAGGCAATAACCAGGCGAGGTGATGAAGTACGTCTCTTTACTGTAGACTTCAGAACAGACTCACACACTTGACGTCAGGTGCGCAACACCACGTAAATCGTTGGCCAACCAAAAAGTAACCCCAGTACGCTATAGCCAACATTCACCAGGAGATGGCAACAGACAAACATAGATCACTCTATTACATTCCTCCCCTTTTAGAAATGTAGAAGTTACTCAAAATAAATAAACAACCCAACCAAAAAATGCAGCAGCTCAATTAAAAAACTGTACTTAAGCCACATTCTTTTTTTTTTTTTTAGTACTGAACTCTTAACCCTTATTTGTAAACAATAACATGCTTATTATACAAACAGTATTTGTACACCTTTAACACACATTTTTATACTGTCTTCAGAGATTTTTTTGAGTTTTTTAGGTAGTACTCGAAACCTTTCTGGGTACCTGCGAAAGGGTGTTCAGCATGGTTAGAAAAATAGTGACAGAGAATAGAACAAGGATGGACAATTCAACCCTTAACTCAACAATGAGTAGATGAGTATTATGTGTGTGTACATGTGTAAATAAATGAACACTGAAATGCAAGTATTTCTTTTATTTATATATATATATATATATATATATATATATATATATATATATATATATATATATATATAATAAAATAAATATATATATAGCTAGAATTCACTGAAAGTCAAGTATTTCATATATATATATATATATATATATATATATATATATATATATATATATATACATATATATATATATATATATGTATGTATATATATATATGTATGTATATATATATGTATATATATATATATATATATATATATATATATATATATATATATATGAAATACTTGACTTGGTGAATTCTAGCTGTAAATATACTCCTTCCCTCTTAGCCACGCCCCCCCACCCCCCACCTCCCGAAATCGGAGGTCTCAAGATTGGCAAGTATGAGGTAGGACAATTATTTATTTTTCATAAATCAGGCAAAATCCAGGAAGGCGTGCAGTTAGCACGGGTGGCTATGGAAAAGCTAACGGGAAAGTTTAGCATGGAAAACAAGCAAACAAATGGTGAGGTTTTGCTCAGGAATCAAACGGTATACGAACATAACTTGTTGCATGGGGCAAACAAGACAGCCAGACTGAGTGTGGCGAAAAGCAGGAATAAATAGCTCTCTGATTAGTGCCCGGGAGCAGGTGAGCGTCCCGAACAATAAATCAGAGGCATGTGAAAATAATCAGCAACCAAGAAAACACAAACCTAGGGGTGCTGAAACAGAACTAAGGGAGTCTTTAACTAAACAAAACATGATCCGGGCAACGGATCATGAGAAGCTTGAAACAACACAGGAATTAAGTGCTCGGTAAAGTTTGAGAAATGTAGATGGAAGCATGTTAGAAAGTAAGCGGCTGTTAGCAGGAAATTAACGAGTAGGCAAAAAGTTTGGGTACACCTGGTCTTTAGAGACGATAACGTAGCGGTGCTTTGTAGTGGTAAGGGCACACACATAATGGGAACACGGATCAATCAATTGGTAGTGTTGATAGCAAATAACAAACAATAGTCGTCGGCGGTCACTCGAACGAGTATGACGATCCTCCTGGTAGGGGTGTATCCCTTTATGGAGGATGCCTGTGCGTGATTTTGTTCTACGTGGGGAGACTGGTGCACAGACAGTCACCACACGATCCTTGACAGAATCGGGTCAGGGTCCAGTGGCATGGAGTCCAAGACGACTGGGGACCCTTTTCTGCTGCAGCCTTCATCCGCCATCGCAGCCGTTGTGGTAGTTCTTACATCTACCATCTTCCACCTGCTCCGCCGTTGAGGTCTTCACCGTATCCCTGGCTAGGGGGCAGTCAGGTACTAGGCCTTTGCCAAGGGCCACCTGGAGTAACAGTAGTAAAGGGGTTAACCTCCTGGTGCCCCAAGACCCCATAGAGGAGCCTCCACTGTCGGATGCACTTTAACGTCATGCCCAGGACAAACAATAGCGCTAACATGATATGCGGTGAGTTAGCAGCTGTTGTTTTCAGATGACGTGTTAACGCTACTGCTGCTGGGATGAGATCGGAGCGATTAAAAACGCGACTTTCATTTATAATCTTTCCATCAAATGTTTCATTGCTGGCATGTCCTCTTGATTAAATAGCAGGCCAATCATTTTTACAAGTAGCTCTATTGCAATCGTTTCTTGTAAAAAGTAGTCAACTTTCGAGCGCTCGTTCCGCCCGGGCACCGCCGTTTTGCGATCTGACGTCGCTAGTCACGTGGCGTAATGACGTCATCCCCGCCCAGGATGGATTGTCAAGGGAACCGTTGGCAAAAATGGCAAGCCCTTCCAAGGAATTCATACACTGAACAAGAACCAGTTTTTGATTCCGATTAGGGCTGGGCGATATGGACGAAAAAGTATATCTCGATACAACTCAATATTCGATATATACCTTGATATATTTTCCGGTGAAAGTATACATATAAAGATATACATTTTTGAGCGAGATTCAGTGAAATTGAAGTGAATGACAACTGTACTGTAAACAGTCCGTGGCACTTTTAATAAGTGCCACTGACAAGATGGGTATTAACAGCACAGAAAATAAAAGTTAAAGTTAAAGTACCGATGATTGTCACACACACACTATGTATGGCGAAATTATTCTCTGCATTTGACCCATCACCCTTAATAACCCCCTGGGAGGTGAGGGGAGCAGTGAGCTGCAGCGGTGGCCGCGCCCGTGAATCAATTTCCAATTCCAAACCCTTGTTGCTGAGTGTCAAGCAGGGAGGTAATGAGTCCCATTTTTAAAGTCTTTGGTATGACTTGGCCGGGGTTTTGAACTCACGACCTACCGATCTCAGGGCGGACACTCTAACCACTAGGCCACTGAGTAGGTGTAAACTGTTTAAGTAGCACAGAATTACATAACATAAATAAAATAGAAAAATATTCTTTGTACGTGAAAATAAATAACATAGCTGTGCATGTATCAAACTCAGATACAATGTTTTATTTGCAGACATGCACTCTTTAATTCCCATTTGACGATGTAATGGACTGTCACACACGTATGGTTCTGGTCCGCGCCAAGTAAGTGACTTGACTTAATTGTGCGGCTATGATCTTCCTCACTTCGGCATACATTTTTGGCAGCATTTCTCGTGCGAAATATGCCCGGCTTGGCAACTCGAGAACAGTTTTTATTTGGGCTTACATGGTAAACAACTCAAATTAATGTTTTATCCAGACGCATACATTTGTCCAAATGTGACCAACTAGACGCATTGTGGGTTTCCTGGACGTGGTCTACATCGCTAAAAGAACAATCTAAAGAAGATAATCCCTCTACCATCTTCCACTAGTTTTTTAATATATAAATCGGTCTTCTCTCCTAAGACTCGTCGTCATTTGGGATGTTGTGATTTCCTTGCCTGGTTCCATGACCCGCCCTATGTTGCCTCTGATTGGCCTAATCTCAACTAATCGTGACTCATCATAGTAAACAACCAACCAATCATAGATATTCTTATACGTGCAAGCAAGTCTTGGAAGGAGGAAGGGGAGGGGTTTAGTAGCCCATGATAGGGAGTGGTGAGCGGGGGAGAACTATGAACATAACAAATTAGCGGCGTTTGGTAATTTTAACGTGAAATAAATTATATCGATATTACGTTATTTTCTTAATTCATATCTTGTTTAAAAATATATCGATATATCTTACTGTCAGGCTTGTCACTGACATTTTGGTTATGTTTTAGTTTTCCCTCTGTTTGTGTTTTATTTCCTGTCAGCGCTCTTATTTTGGTTCAGTTTCCTGCTTGTCTTTTTGAGCGCTGTTTTCCCTCACCTGTCCCTGATTGGCAGTTTGGCACACCTGGTGGCAATTGCCAATCAGGCTCCTATTTATACCTGCCTCTCCCTCCAGTCAGGGCTGGAGTATTGTAAGCTGTTACCTGTATGCTGTGGGCTGTTTGCTGGTTGCTGTCTCCAGTTTTCTTGTTTCCTGTTTGCTGGTTCCTGTTCGCTGTTTCCAGTTCACCTGTTTTCCAGGTATCCTGTTTCCTGTCTCCTGGTTCCTGGTTTGTGTTTTTCCTGCATTTTTTTGGACATTAAAAATCATGTCTTCTTGTATCAAGCCTGCCATCTCTGCATCTTGGGGTTCGTCACCACCACTACTTGACACAAACTCGATATATCGACCAGCCCTAATTCCCATCTCTACTTGCTGTAAAACATTTTCAGTTCTATAATCTGTTTTTAAAGTATCGAATCTGAGGCCAAAAAAATGAGACATGGATCAGAAGACAAAACTTTTGCTCGGGACATATCTGGTTTAAAATAGTAATTGATTAGATATCAACAATAGACCGCTGGGTAGTTTGAACCTTTCTATATGGACTTTAAATATTACTGTGAGTTCTCATCTTCTGACTCCCCACATATCAAAAAGGCGTACAATTGGCGACTGCAGCTTGAAGGGTTGTCCGTCTAAATGATGTATCAGTCCTGTGATTGACAGGTGATCAGTCGACTCATTAATCACCCTCAGCTGGGATCGGCTACGCCTTCTCTGTGACCGTGACTGTAAGAACGGATATGGATAGTTGCGTGGATCCTTGAAGGTTTGAAAAAAAAGTTTGGTATTCCAAAGTACATGTGATGATCGGTCCTCAATAGATGCCTCTGCGGTAATCATATTATTGATCTGAGTCATGTATTATGGAAATGAAGGTTAAGTGCTGCCAAAGGCCGGTTGACATCAGTGTCCTTTTACGTGGAGGCCATTTGGATTTAAACCGGACACACTGGCACCAAAAAGACTTAATGAGGGCTTTGACTTTTGTGCCCCGCTCTAATAATTACGTTATCTGAGAATCTTCTGCTTGGCTATAACCTTTTTCTAATTGACCCAAATGCTCAGTGGGGTTTGCTGTGGATACTGCCGCTGACCTTGTGGGCCTTGACTGAGACAAACGCAGCAATGAGGCTTCAGGGGCGTGTTTAAGATACAGTGGAACCTCGATTTACAAACGTAATGTATTTTCCGGACCGCACCAACCAAAATTTTTGAAAAAAGAAATACATTTTCATATATTAGCCGCGCCGGACCATAAGCCGCAAATATATACCGGTATGAAATATATTTGTAAATGTTTATTTGGTAACACTTTGGTATGGGGAACATATTCACCATTAATTAGTTGCTTATTAACATGCAAATTAGTAACATATTGGCTCTTAATTAGTCATTATTAAGTACTTATTAATGCCTTATTCTGCATGGCCTTATTATACAACCAGTAAACCATTAACTAAGAGTCTTCCCTCAATAACCTCAGAATGATTGCTTATTAGTACTAAGTAAGGAAGTTGTTGTATATGATTCTCCCTTTAATACCACTTAATTAATATGGTCTTATTTTACATAACAAAACACAAAACTACAATAACCCTAACCCTAAACCTTAAGTCTTTGTTACTTAGCATATGTTCCTCTCGTGTCCAAATAACTCTAAATTAAGTCTTTGTTACTTAGAATATGTTCCCCATACTTAAGTGTTACCGTTTATTTACATACCTTAAGTGTTTCCAAACGGTGTCTATAACACGGCAGTAAAACGGCTCATCAAACAAAACAGAAGTCATCGTCATGGACCCACTGCGGAAGCTAGCTCTCCAATCAGCTAAAAATACTCAATAACTTCACGGTGACATTTTAGTTTAATTTAGGAAACTGAAACACTACAAAAAGAATGTCATCGTAAGATAATAAAACTAACACAGATGTTTGTAAACGTGTTAGCATATTCGCTGATGATAACGACGCTTACTGGCACGTACAAATATGCATGCAAACGCTCCTACACACATCACACATGGGATGGTTCAGTAAGTATGAATGGTTTTAGTTATGTTGTAAATCTTACAAACGTTGCCTGGAGTGATGAACGAAGAATCCTTTCGAGCAGAAATGCTACGACTGTTTTACTTACGGTTCAAGGCTTGAAACTGGAAGTAAATGCAGCACCTGCAGTGAGCGAACTGGTATTAAAGATGGTGCCACTGTTATAAAATAACACACTTTTTCAGTCTCGCTGTCGGTGTAATATGAAAACTACTTGTGTACAAAACATTATGGCTGTTAGCAAAAACAAAAATCCATAAAGTAGTTGCACTGTTTTATAAGCCGCAGGGTCGAAGCGTTGCGAAAAACAAAACAGTAATTGGTTCTTAAACACGGTTCGTAAATTGAAAAGTTTGTACAGTGAATCAAATTTCTCTATAAGAAATAATATAAATATGAATAATGGGTTCCTGTGAATTATATTTATATACCGCTTTTTTCTAGAGACTCAAAGCGCTTTACATATGAAACCCATCTTTAAACTACAATTAAACCAGTGTTGGTGGCACTAGAGGTAGCGTCTTCTCCTCCCGGTGAAGTAAGTCTGCTCTGGCATATTTTTCCAGAAAAGTCCGGTTTCATCACAATTGAAATGTGATGTTGTGCGACGCCTGTTTCGTAATTTCTTCCATACTTCTGCAAGCCAATAATGAAAGTCTTTTTTTTTTTTTTTTCACTCCACAGCGTGTCCCTCCTTCTTTCCACGCGGTGTGCAGAAAGTGATGTGGAGGGCTCCGCCTCCTCACTGTGCCCTGTACTGTACTGTGCCCTGCTTTTTGCTTGCAGGCGTAACACGAAATGAATGAATGAAGCGTTCGTACACAGAGACATGGCTCGCACACGGAGGCACATTTGTCACGATCTAAAAGTTCGTAAATCAAAAATTCCGCACCTAAAGTAGTTCGTTAATTTGAGGTTCCACTGTAACTGTACTGGTGGAACGGCAAATATTAACATGGAGCAAAACAACCACAACTTAAACATCTCAAATATTTATTGATTTTATGGCAATTTTAATGCTCGTCCATTAATTCAGTTTTCTGGTAAAAACTGGCTTCTGAGAAATCCTGCACATTTTAATTCAAATACAAGACATTAACATAAAACACAACACTTTGTTCTTCACGTAGCGAAACTTGCTTGACAGTGTTGTATTTGTGTTGCATGCATCACACTGCATGCAAAAAAAAATTATTTAAAAAAAAGTAATGATGGCTCCAACGTGTAACGGAATAAACTGTTGCTCCGGAAGTCCCGATCAGCATTTTTAGCCTCAGATCCGATCTGATGTTGGAGATACTCTGACAATGTTCTTATAGATTATGGAACTGAAAATGTTTTTTTTAGTAAACACAATAACACATTTTTATGAAGTTTTTTTTAAGTAAGTTTAGAATATGCTAGTATTAGAAAATGGATGGATGCTGTAAGTCAAACGATGCATTATATTTGTGGTATTGAATGCTCCTTACATTTCTTTAAAGTGGACCGATTATACAAAACCTACTTTTCTTACTTATTGTGTGAATGCTCCAAAGCATTCACACATATGGTTGTCTACACCAAAATTCATCTATTTATTCTTCTTCAACTTATTCTTATTCTTCTCCAGATTTTGGTGCGCTCTACCTTCCACATTTTTCATCCGATTCAAACCGTTCCAACTTCAAACTGTTCAGCCTATTCGGGAATCGCGGGCTTTCCCTTGACATATTCCAAAAATTCCCAGATTTCCCAGAATTCCCGGTTTTCCGGGACATTTTTCACATTTAAAATGAATAGGCCATTTTTCAAACTTTCACCATTTCCACATTTTTCAAACTATTCATGCCATTCTACCTTCAACACATTTCACCATGTTGGAAATTCAAACTACTCTTTTTCCAAGTCCAAAACATTCCATGATTTTCCAGAATTCCTGGTTTTCCAAAGCCCTATTTCCACCCTTCTCTCTGGCGACTACTCCTCCCACATTTTTCAACCCACTGCAATCGTTCCACCGTCAAAACATTTCTCTTAATCAGAACAAAAAACAAAGTTGTTTTTTGAACTGAAAAATTCCCGGTTTTCCCAAAATTCCAGGAATTCCGTAATACCATTTCTTAAATCAACATGTTACTACTTCAACATTTCTCGACCGATTTGAAACAATTTAACACCAACCATTTCAACTCATTCAGACAATTCAAGTTTTTTACCATTTTCAAAAATGTTCCCGCTTTTCCCGAAATTCCCAAATTGTTTGGAAATTCCCATTGAAATCAATGGGACATTCTTCAAAGTTCCACAACTCCCACATTTTTCATCCGATTCAAACTGTTCCATCTTCAAAATATTCAGCCTGTTTGGGGAATTATGTGCCCTACTTCAACAATTCTAAACAAATTCCAGGGTTTCAGCTCAACTTCAGCATTGGAGCATTCACACACTATTCCTTCAAGAATTGCCTCATCTACTTTGTACTGTTTTTGTTTATTTGGGATCTGCATAAGTCCCAAAAATTTAAAATCAAACTATGAAGGAATGGCGGCGATATTTATAAAACAATCTTGCCTTATTCATACTTCCTCCAAACGAGTCGTTTGGCATTTGCACAACTTGTGACATTTTCTAACATGTTATGTCAGTGGATATGTCAATATATGGTAGAGCTTTGCGCGAGTCCGCCACGCTGTAGTCCGCTTATTTCTCTATCCTCTTGTTGTGGGGCAGACTGGCTTGTACATGCACATGCATCCTCCGCTGTTGCCATTTCTAATACAAATTAGGGTCTAGTTCGAACTTGTATCTGTCAGTAGATTCGCTATGGAAGGACTAAAAGCTACAACAATGCGGTCGAAGTGGAGCCACGTACAGTAAATAGGATCGCCCTGGGAAATGGCGCGACCTGAAGTCTGTAAAACATCCTCTATGCAAAATAACCACCACTGCATGTTATGTAGACCACAAGGAAGTGTTTTAAATGTAGAAAACATATATATAACATGACCCCTTTAAGAAAAATAAAGTAGATAGCAGGGATGTCCCAATCAACATTTTTGGCAACCGATTTTTTGGCTTCGGATCCAATTCAATTTGAAGTCCTGATCCAATACTTTGACAATAGATTATAGAACTGAAAATATCGTATCATCATTTTTATGAAGCTTGTCTTATTAAGTGTATCATTTCCTAGTATTGTTGTAAATCAGATGATATATTGAATGCTACAGACATTTTTTTTTAACAAAATAAAATGGTATTTAAATAATTTGGGTTTTGCATGGCAAGTCTTCCTGTGCCCAGAGACTTACTGCCTAAACAATAACAAAAACGACCCCAAATATATATATTTTTTACTTAAAAGGAAAATAAAAAATAGCAATTGAATCATTTTAGTATCGTTTGAAAGCTGATACTATAATAGGTATCCATAGTATCGACACCTGGGTGAATCACCACTAATTTACATTGAAGCTTTAGCGATTGTGTCATCCTACTCAGTGTGTGTAGCATGCTGAGGCATTCCTTTTCCCCTCGTCCACCAGTGATAATAATACTTGGAACACTTGCGCATTTGAGCCAGTGTTTTCAAGACACGCACCCTCCTGGAATTCATGCAAGTCCTGCATGTGTGCAACAAGAAATATGGAAATGTAATTGTGTCTCCCTGAACGTGCATCTGTTTTAAAAGGAATATTTTAAATGAGTACAATCTTTAGTCATCAGAGAGCCGATTTGCCGAGTTGGAAAAAAAGGCAAAAATGTGTCCACCATTGCGATCGAGACATCTCTAGTTGCTGCGACGGTATTTCACCCGGCTCGTTTATTTTCCCCGGCAAATGAAGTTATTTCAAAGCAGAAAGGACAGCCAATTGCCCATGTGTATCGAAAACAAAAAACAACAACACCTATTCACCACTTCAATAACGTGAAAGAGGCTGGCGTGGGCGACAACACATACATCACACGCCACCGCCACTTAGCACCAAACACACACAGCACTGTGTGCTCGTTAACCTTTGGACGGGCATCTGTACACGCCCGTTTGTGGCCTGTCCCTCGATGACGGATGAATCTGAGGAATGATGGAGTGCGCCTGTCGGAGCTGTGCTCCCGAACCCACACACTGCTTTTGCTGTAGCTTTTTGGCATGAGTGCAACATCTGTATTCAATTAAATAGACCATAAAAGCCTGTGTGGTACCATCATTAGGGATGGCTACCTTTCACCTTTCGCATTTGAACCAATAGGGTACCAATTCTCAGTACCTAGGAATGGATATCATCCATCCATCCAGTACCTGTTTATGGGATAATGCACTTTGAATAATTTTAAATTAATGTGTGTGTGTATATATATATATATATATATATATATATATATATATATATATATATATATATATATATATATAGTCCTCTCCAGCTTCTCAGGCAAATCATATTGTTGATGTAGATGCCCATATCGGCTGTACACGTTTACTTTACTAAAGAGAAGTGTGGGATACTTCTCTTGTTGCCTTATTTGTATTTGACTTTATTAAATGTATGTATATTATCATTTGGTGCAGCCGGGCCGGAGCAGGAAGGGATAGAAAGAGACAAAAATGAAGACGGGGCGGAAATTGTGGGGACAAGAGGGGGATTAGACAGAGAGACAAAAACAACAACAGCAAACACAACAATAAGAACAACAACAATAGAGCAACATCAGCAAATAGGATATGTACAAATATGATGGTAAAAGTGATAGCAAAGAAGCAGTTAGTGAAATAAATAACACAGAAATGACAATGAGCATTATTACACTACAAATGGAGCAATACAAATACCAATAGAAATAGCGCTGTTGCTAATGAACAATACCAATAATTGACCTCTATTATCAACAATACAGTTGTTCAAATGCAACAATACATATACATAATGATAACTAGAGATACAAAAAAAACAGATAAATGGAGGGGAAGAAGGAGAAGCAAGCTATATTAACCTTGTAGATTGTTATAGTGACAATAGGTTAAGCTTTGTCAGTGTGCCCTGTGTTACCCAGTTTACCCTAGGGTAACAACGTTAATTTATGTTTGATGAAACGTGATTATGTGAATGAGTGTATGTATGTATATGTACAGTATGTGTATATGTATGTTTGTACAGTGGATGTATATGTACAGTATGTGTATAAGTATGTTTGTACAGTGAATGTATATGTACAGTATGTATGTTGTACAGTGAATGTGCGTGTGGATTTACGAACTTTGAGTATGTAGGTATGTACTGTATCTGTGTATGTATGTGGGAGCGTAGGTACCTATGTATGCACGAATAACGGTGTGTATGTGAGTATTTGTATGTACAATATATTTGACTCCCAGTGTGTGTGGGAGCCAGGGTACGGCCCCAGCCACCCAGAAAGCGCAACCCACAAACAGCAGGTGTGGCGCCCAGGGAACCAGGGCCCACCTAGCCCCACGCAGCCAGGCCGGCCAACGACAGTATATACCATACTTGCCAACCCTCCCGGATTTTCCGGGAGACTCCCGAAATTCAGCACCTCTCCCGAAAATCTCCCGGGACAAATTCCATCCATTTTCTACCGCTTATTCCCTTTGGGGTTGCAGGGGGCACTGGAGCCTATCTCAGCTACAATCGGGTGGAAGGCGGGGTACACCCTGGACAAGTCGCCACCTCATCGCAGGGCCAATACAGATAGACAGACAACATTCACACTCACATTCACACACTAGGGCCAATTTAGTGTTGCCAATCAACCTATCCCCAGGTGCATGTCTTTGGAAGTGGGAGGAAGCCGGAGTACCCGGAGGGAACCCACGCAGTCACGGGGAGAACATGCAAACTCCACACAGAAAGAAATCCCGAGCCCGGGATTGAACCCAAGACTACTCAGGACCTTCGTATTGTGAGGCAGACACACTAACCCCTCTGCCACCTTGCTGCCCCCGGGACAAATTAACTCCCGAAAATCTCTCGAAATTCAGGAGGACCTGAGTGACGTGTCGACAACCTGTTTTCACGTACGCTTTCCCACAATATAAACAGCGTGCCTGCCCAATGACGTTATAACTGTAGAATGATCGAGGGCGAGTTCTTGGTTTCTTAAGTGGGTTTATTGTTAGGCAGTTTCATTAACGTCCTCCCAGCGCGGCAACAACACACAACAACAGCAGTCACGTTTTTGTCTACCGTAAAGCAGTTCGTCTGCCGTAAACAGCAATGTTGTGACACTCCTAAACAGCACAATACTGCCATCTACTGTACATGCATATGTGACAATAACATCTACGGCTTTTAGAGAGTGCAGTGCACAACTGCGCACACAACAAGGAGACGACGCAGAATGCATCATCAGAGAGGGTGTTCAGCATGGTTAGAAAAATAGTGACTGAGAATAGCACAAGGATGGACAATCAATATACATATATATGTATATAAATATACGCATGTATAAATATACATATATATATATATAAATATACATATACATATATATATATATATATATATATATATATATATATATATAAATATACATATATATATATATATATATATATATAAATATACATATATATAAATATATATATATACAAATATACATATACATATATATATATATATACATATATACATACATACACATACATACATACATACATACATACATATACATACATATACATACATACATACATACACATATATATATGTATATATATATATATATATATATATATATATATATACATACACCTACAAAAAGACATCATTCTGTACTAGTGTGTGTGTGTGTGTGTGTGTGTGTGTGTGTGTGTGTGTGTGTGTGTGTGTGTGTGTGTGTGTGTAAGAGTCAGTCAATG